>NC_089856.1:48207910-48395410 GCF_036373705.1 Amia ocellicauda
TTGTGTCCCCGGGTGCGTGTGTCCCTGCTGATCTGGAAAAGCTCCTCTGGTTTGATGTGGTCGATGCCTTTCATGATTTTGAAGACTTGGATCAAGTCCCCACGTAGTCTCCTCTGTTCCAGGGTGAGAAGGTTCAGGTCCTCAGTCTCTCAGTGGGACTTTCCCTTCAGACCTGGAATAAGTCTGGTTGCTCTCCTCTGAACTGCCTCCATGATAAATATATCCATACATTAAATAAATGGATGCTCAATGGATGGTCTTTCAGGGCAGCTGTGTCTTCCGAGACACATTTAAGCGAAGGTTAAAACCAATAATTTTTGTAGTTTTGAAGGTGGAAGAGCAGAGTCCTTTGAAAGATACTGTCACTGCATCTGTAACAGTGACACACATGCCTGTTGTGTTCATCTTCTCACTGATCTCCTAGATCAGGGCTGCCCAAACCCAGTCCTTGTGGGCCCCTATCCGACAGGTTTTATAGGTCACCTTTAATCATCAATTCCATAACACCTGGAATCATTTCAGTGTGATCAATGTAGCAGGTGATTTGTGAAGTGAAGTCATGTAGAGATTGGGTATAAAGAAGATGACCTACCCTTTTCAGGCCAGACCAGAATCCCCTTAATTGAACAAGTTAATTGCTTAATTGATCAATAACTTCCATGTGGTCCCATTCTGTTGAAATTAGCAATTTAGGGAGACTGACAAACCTTACTGGATAGGGGCTCCCAGGACCGTGTTTGGCCCCACTGTTCTAGAAGAACTGGTATTGTATTTTGCACTTACTGTGTTTGACCAGATGCTGTATTGTTTTTGAAAAGTGTCCCTTGTGTCCCCTGTAAGTAGCCTTGGGTGTCTGCTTATAAAGAAATCATCATGATAACAACAATAATAACAATATATATATACATCACTGTACAGCCCTAACATACCTCTGTCACTCACACGCGGGTAACCACCCTGTGTCTCCTCACGCCCCCTCACAGGCAATGGGCAGAACCAGTTCACCCCAAGCGACGGGGAGGGGGACGAGCGAGGAGAGGACGAGGAGAAGGGCGGCGAGGAGCCGGGAGGGGATGGCAGCCTTTCCTGGCAGAACTCGCTGGAGATGAACGGTGGCGGCGGGGGGGGCATGAATGGCACGGACACGCTGAACTCCACCACCAGCTCCACGGCCACGCACCGCAAGAAGGGCCACTACGCCAAGAACAAGGGCCAGGGCAGCAGCGCCGCCAACCGCGCCCCCCGCGCCCTCTTCTGCCTGCGGCTCAACAACCCCATCCGCCGTGCCGCCGTGTCCATCGTGGAGTGGAAGTATCCTCTCTGGAGCTGCATCTGTGTGTCTGTGTGTGAGTGTGTCTGTCTGTCTGAGTGTGTTGAGTGTCTGTTTGTATGTGATTCAGTTTGTGTGTGTCAGACTGTGTGTGTGTCTGTATGTACAGTGAGGGGAAAAAAGTATTTGATCCCCTGCTGATTTTGTACGTTTGCCCACTGACAAAGAAATTATCAGTCTATAATTTTAATGGTAGGTGTATTTTAACAGTGAGAGACAGAATAACAGCAAAAAAATCCAGAAAAACGCATTTCAAAAAAGTTATAAATTGATTTGCATGTTAATGAGGGAAATAAGTATTTGACCCCTTCGACTTAGTACTTAGTGGCAAAACCCTTGTTGGCAATCACAGAGGTCAGACGTTTCTTGTAGTTGGCCACCAGGTTTGCACACATCTCAGGAGGGATTTTGTCCCACTCCTCTTTGCAGATCCTCTCCAAGTCATTAAGGTTTCGAGGCTGACGTTTGGCAACTCGAACCTTCAGCTCCTCCACAGATTTTCTATGGGATTAAGGTCTGGAGACTGGCTAGGCCACTGCAGGACCTTAATGTGCTTCTTCTTGAGCCACTCCTTTGTTTCCTTGGCTGTGTGTTTTGGGTCATTGTCATGCTGGAATACCCATCCACGACCCATTTTCAATGCCCAGGCTGAGGGAAGGAGGTTCTCACCCAAGATTTGACGGTACATGGCTCCATCCATCGTCCCTTTGATGCGGTGCAGTTGTCCTGTCCCCTTAGCAGAAAAACACCCCCAAAGCATAATGTTTCCACCTCCATGTTTGACGGTGGGGATGGTGTTCTTGGGGTCATTCCTCCTCCTCCAAACACGGCGAGTTGAGTTGATGCCAAAGAGCTCGATTTTGGTCTCATCTGACCACAACAGTTTCACCCAGTTCTCCTCTGAATCATTCAGATGTTCATTGGCAAACTTCAGACGGGCCTGTACATGTGCTTTCTTGAGCAGGGGGACCTTGCGGGCGCTGCAGGATTTCAGTCCTTCACGGCGTAGTGTGTTACCAATTGTTTTCTTGGTGACTATGGTCCCAGCTGCCTTGAGATCATTAACGAGATCCTCCCGTGTAGTTCTGGGCTGATTCCTCACCGTTCTCATGATCATTGAAACTCCACGAGGTGAGATCTTGCATGGAGCCCCAGACTGAGGGAGACTGACAGTTATTTTGTGTTTCTTCCGTTTGCGAATAATCGCACCAACTGTTGTCACCTTCTCACCAAGCTGCTTGGCGATGGTCTTGTAGCCCATTCCAGCCTCGTGTAGGTCTACAATCTTGTCCCTGACATCCTTGGACAGCTCTTTGGTCTTGGCCATGGTGGAGAGTTTGGAATCTGATTGATTGATTGCTTCTGTGGACAGGTGTCTTTTATACAGGTAACGAGCTGAGATTAGGAGAGTCCCTTTAAGAGAGTCTCAGCTCGTTACCTGTATAAAAGACACCTGGGAGCCAGAAATCTTGCTGATTGATAGGGGATCAAATACTTATTTCCCTCAATAACATGCAAATCAATTTATAACTTTTTTGAAATGCGTTTTTCTGGATTTTTTTGTTGTAATTCTGTCTCTGTTAAACTACACCTACCATTAAAATTATAGACTGATCATTTCTTTGTCAGTGGGCAAACGTACAAAATCAGCTGGCGATCAAATACTTTTTTCCCTCACTGTAGATGTGTGTAGAAATCCTGCATTATACAGTTTTGTTTTCTACAAAACACTACAAGAAAGAGAGAAAGCATTGACATGGACACATGCTGTTACAGTTGAAGGCAGCGCTACGGTGGTCTCAGTCTCTGGCTGTGTTACCTCTGTGCTGGTTTCACACGCGTGTTGTGATCAGGGGCTGGTTCTCTGTGGGGGGGTCTCGCTGCAATCTGTGTGTAATTGGCTTTGCATGGGATCAGTGTCCTGGAGACTCGCCCAAGCTCTGTGGGCCGCGGCGCCGTGTCGGGGCTCTGTGTCACAGCTGGGCTCTGACTGGGGCGCCGTGTCAATCAGTCAATGAATCAATTTGTAATTGTGTAGCGCCCTTCGCAGGGTAGCTAAAGAGTGCTTTACAGAGTGATAAACATACAGCAAAATAAAAGAAAGACATACATAAATAAGTGCAAATTAATAGAAATAGACCTTTAACATTTTGAAATGAACGGAGGAGAGAAAAACATAAATTTCTATGTATGGCATGTAGGAGAACATAAATCTCTGGGGGTCCACAGCTTAAGGCCCAGGCCTAATGGTTGCCTGTGTCACAGCTGGCTCTCAGTGTCGGGGCTCTGTGTTGTGAATCGGTAACGCACCAAACTATGAATCTGTGGCGGTTTTCCTTCACTGCCCCCCCTCAGACCCTTCGATGTCTTCATCCTGCTGGCGATCTTTGCCAACTGTGTGGCCTTAGGGGTGTCCATCCCCTTCCCCGAGGATGACTCCAACTCCACCAACCACGACCTGGTGAGTGTGAGGGCGACCCTGTGCCCCCCCCCGTCGTCTACAGTGGTCAGTGCCAGGGGCCGGGGAGATCTCTGGGAAACGCACACCCACAGAGCACGGGGAACGAATGAGTGAATGGAGGGATAGACAGAGGAATCACAGCAGAGCTCAGAGGAGGGCAGGAGTCGTTAGGTACATCTCCTACAGGTTCGCACCTCCACCCAAGCAGAATCGGTGCCCGGTGTCGTGAAGCAGATTGGTTGCCCAATTATCGACCCACGATAGTGTAAATAGTGTTTAATTAACATTCGCTAATTGGATGCTTTTTCTGAAGATGGATTCGGTGGCTGTGTGTTTGTTGTCTGCACGGTCACCCCTGCATCTGGGTCTAACCTCGTGCTCGTAGTTTTGATTGTCGTTGTTTTGATGGGTGTGTATTTTTTTCTCTCTCTCTGTGTGTGTGGGTCGGCTGTCCATGAGTTACAGAATGATTGTGAATGTAGACAGATTTGTCTGTAAGTGAGAAATCGCAGAGACGGGCGGTACGGGGGTCTGCAATCTGTGGAACGAAACCCAGGGGCGTCCCGGAGACCCCCCAGCCCAGGGTGGTGTCCACTCTGAGCACCGGCCAGCGCTCAGTCAGAGAATCACTTAATCGTTTATTTTATTATATTTAATTTGTCTGTGCAGATGTAGTGTGGGTGTCGGACGCGCTGACAGGATTTTATGGTACTGTATCTGTGTGTTCACGTCGCGCTGTTCCTGCGGTGTTTCTGTGCCGTAATCCCGTGCTAATGCGGTTATCTCGGGCCGGTTTGTCGTCGTGTGGTTTGGGCCCCTGCGCTGGGAGGGCTGGCAGGCCTGGGCCGACGCTTCAGTGTGATCCAATAACACTGAAAACCCTGTGTAATCGTTTCTCTGCATTGGCAGTGGGTGGGGGGGGGAGTAACGTACACTGCAAGTGTAATTCTGTCTCCTGCAGTTGTGCTTCGGGTGTCTGGGGCAACCTGCAACCTCACTGCTCCTCAGGGCTCAGGCCGGGGGTTTCTCCGTTTGTTTGTTTGTTTGTTTATTACAACCCATCCTGTTGTCCTGCAGTCGGGACGGGCGTTTGTGTTTTTTTTTTTTCCTATTTTTAGTGGGTCGTGTTGTTGGAACGTGTTTTCTTGATCTCTTAAGTCGTCTGCTAAGAACGACGCGACAATGACAGGTACAACACTTCCTAGAAAACATTGCGGGGGCCGGGGGGGGTAAGGGAGGAGGGGAGGGGGGCTGAGAGAAGGAGATAGAGGAATGAAAAAACGTGTGAGGGGGGGGGGACAGAAACAAAAGTGCAGACACAGAGAGAGAGAGAGCACGAGAGAGAGGTGAAGAGAGATAGTAGCGGCCTGTTCGTTTTGCTGCTGTAAATGCTGTAAGCTGCTTACCCTCTCTCTCCCTCTCTGTGTGTGCGTGTGTGTGTGTGTGTGTGTGTGTGTGTGTGTGTGTGTGTGTGTGTGTGTCAGAGCCTGTGTGAGCCAGGGGGGAGGGGAGCCTGTGTGTGTGTGAGAGAGAGAGTGTATCAATCTGGAGGCACAGACAGGAGAGAGAAACGGGATGATGCCAGATTGGTAATCCTTTGAAAAGCCGTCCGATTCTCTCTGACCATTTTAAACTCGAATGCCCCAGCGCCAGGGCGGGGGTGGGGGGGCCGGGCTCCTCATTGGTCAGCGCCGCTCGTCTGCAATATGGGGGGGTGACGGGTAGGGAGAGGGAGAAGGATTGTGGGGGGGGCAGGGTTCCAGCTGTGAATGTTAGTGGCTGAGCCATTGATCAATTGATTTAGAAAAGGAACAATTCTTTCTCTTCCTCGCCTGGGAAATGGTGAAAAACACACAAACAAACACAGAGTGCTTTCAAAGAAGGTCTGCTGACCCTGGGGTTCAGGGTCACTTGTCCCTGATGCCGTGTCTGTGGACAGGCCGTTACCCTGCGGGTCGGAGTCACGTGACTCCGGTGGAGTCGCATGGCGCTCTGAGCTTGCTGGTTCAGACGTGGATTTGTTGTAATGCTACTCACCGGTGTATTTTTTATTGTTGTTGTTGTTGTTGTTTGTGTCTGCTGTGTTTGTTTTTCCCTAATACATTCTCTATTGCTGCAGCTGTTCATACTGTGTGTGAGCAAGGCGGTCTGGGACGTTTCAGTGCAGTGCAGTACAGTGCAGTACAGTAGAAAGCAGTAGAGAGCAGTATAGTTTAGTACAGTAGAGTGCAGTGCAGTACAGTGTATTACAGTAGAGCAGTGCAGTACAGTGTAGTAGAGTAGAGCAGTGCAGTACAGTAGAAAGCAGTAGAGTAGTATAGTTTAGTACAGTAGAGTGCAGTACAGTGTAGTACAGTAGATAGCAGTGCAGTGCAGTACAGTAGAGCAGTGCAGTACAGTGTAGTACAGTAGAAAGCAGTAGAGTAGTATAGTGCAGTGCAGTACAGTAGAGAGCAGTGCAGTACAGTAGAGAGCAGTGCAGTACAGTAGAGTGCAGTACATTGTAGTACAGTAGAAAGCAGTAGAGTAGTATAGTTTAGTACAGAAGAGTGCAGTACAGTGTAGTACAGTAGAGAGCAGTGCAGTGCAGTACAGTAGAGCAGTGCAGTACAGTGTAGTACAGTAGAAAGCAGTAGAGTAGTATAGTACAGTAGAGTGCAGTACATTGTAGTACAGTAGAGCAGTGTAGTACAGTGTAGTACAGTAGAAAGCAGTAGAGAGTAGTAGAGAGCAGTGCAGTACAGTAGAGCAGTGTAGTACAGTAGAGCAGTGCAGTACAGTGTAGTACAGTAGAAAGCAGGAGAGTAGTATAGTACAGTAGAGTGCAGTACATTGTAGTACAGTAGAGCAGTGTAGTACAGTGTAGTACAGTAGAAAGCAGTAGAGTAGTATAGTGCAGTGCAGTACAGTAGAGAGCAGTGCAGTACAGTACAGTAGAGTGCAGTACAGTGTAGTGCAGTAGAAAGCAGTAGAGAGTAGTATAGTGCAGTGCAGTACAGTAGAGCAGTGCAGTACAGTAGAGTGCAGTACAGTGTATTACAGTAGAGCAGTGCAGTACAGTAGAGAGCAGTACATTGCAGTACAGTGTAGTACAGTAGAGAGCAGTACATTGCAGTGCAGTACAGTGTAGTGCAGTGCAGTAGAGTAGTACAGTGTAGTGCAGTGCAGTAGAGCAGTACATTGCAGTACAGTGGAGAGCGGTACAGTAGAGTACAGTGCAGTGTTGTGCAGTACAGCAGTACAGTGCAGTACAGTGCAGTACAGTAGAAAGCAGTAGAGAGCAGTATAGTTTAGTACAGTAGAGTGCAGTGCAGTACAGTGTATTACAGTAGAGTAGTGTAGTACAGTGTATTACAGTAGAGCAGTGCAGTACAGTGTAGTAGAGTAGTATAGTGCAGTGTAGTACAGTAGAGCAGTGTAGTACAGTAGAGCAGTGCAGTACAGTGTAGTAGAGTAGTACAGTAGAGCAGTGTAGTACAGTAGAGCAGTGTAGTACAGTAGAGCAGTGCAGTACAGTAGAAAGCAGTAGAGTAGTATAGTGCAGTGTAGTACAGTAGAGTGCAGTGTAGTACAGTAGAGCAGTGTAGTACAGTAGAGCAGTGCAGTACAGTAGAAAGCAGTAGAGTAGTATAGTGCAGTGCAGTACAGTGTATTACAGTAGAGCAGTGTAGTACAGTAGAAAGCAATAGAGTAGTATAGTGCAGTACAGTGTAGTGCAGTAGAGCAGTGCAGTACAATGTAGTATAGTAGAAAGCAGTAGAGAGTAGTATAGTGCAGTGCAGTACAGTAGAGAGCAGTGTAGTACAGTAGAGTAGAGTGCAGTACAGTGTAGTGCAGTAGAAAGCAGTAGAGAGTAGTATAGTGCAGTGCAGTACAGTAGAGCAGTGCAGTACAGTAGAGTGCAGTACAGTGTATTACAGTAGAGCAGTGCAGTACAGTAGAGAGCAGTACATTGCAGTACAGTGTAGTACAGTAGAGAGCAGTACATTGCAGTGCAGTACAGTGTAGTGCAGTGCAGTACAGTAGTAGAGTAGTACAGTATAGTGCAGTACCGTACAGTAGAGAGCAGTGCAGTACAGTAGAGCAGTGCAGTACAGTGTAGTACAGTAGAGAGTAGTATAGTGCAGTGCAGTACAGTAGAGAGCAGTGCAGTACAGTAGAGTGCAGTACAGTGTAGTACAGTAGAGAGCAGTACGTTGCAGTGCAGTACAGTGTAGTGCAGTGCAGTACAGTAGTAGAGAGTAGTACAGTATAGAGCAGTGCAGTACAGTAGAGTGCAGTGCAGTACAGTAGAGCAGTGTAGTACAGTAGAGCAGTGCAGTACAGTGTAGTACAGTAGAAAGCAGTAGAGTAGTATAGTGCAGTGCAGTACAGTAGAGAGCAGTGCAGTACAGTAGAGTGTAGTACAGTGCAGTACAGTAGTAGAGAGTAGTACAGTATAGTGCAGTGCAGTACAGTAGAGAGCAGTGCAGTACAGTAGAGTGCAGTGCAGTACAGTAGAGCAGTACATTGCAGTACAGTGGATAGCAGTACAGTATAGTACAGTGCAGTATTGTGCAGTACAGCAGTACAGTGCAGTACAGTGCAGTACAGTAGAAAGCAGTAGAGAGCAGTATAGTTTAGTACAGTAGAGTGCAGTGCAGTAGTGTATTACAGTAGAGCAGTGTAGTACAGTAGAAAGCAGTAGAGTAGTATAGTGCAGTACAGTAGAGTGCAGTACAGTGTATTACAGTAGAGCAGTGCAGTACAGTAGAGAGCAGTACATTGCAGTACATTGTAGTACAGTAGAGAGCACTACATTGCAGTGCAGTACAGTGTAGTACAGTGCAGTACAGTGCAGTACAGCAGTATAGTACAGTATAGTGCAGTGCAGTACAGTGTAGTACAGTAGAGAGAAGTACATTGCAGTAGAGTACAGTGCAGTGTTGTGCAGTACAGTGTAGTACAGTGGAGAGCAGTACAGTGCAGTACATTGCAGTACAGTGGAGAGCAGTACAGTAGAGTACAGTGCAGTTTAATGCAGTACAGTAGAGAGCAGTACATTGCAGTACAGTGTAGTACAGTAGAGAGCACTACATTGCAGTGTAGTACAGTGCAGTACAGTGCAGTACAGCAGTAGAGTAGTACAGTATAGTGCAGTACAGTGTAGTACAGTAGAGTACAGTGCAGTGTTGTGCAGTACAGTGCAGTACAGTGTAGTACAGTGGAGAGCAGTACAGTGCAGTACAGTGGAGAGCAGTACAGTAGAGTACAGTGCAGTTTAATGCAGTACAGTAGAGAGCAGTACATTGCAGTGTAGTACAGTGCAGTACAGTGCTAAGGAAGTATACAACATGGTACACACTGTCAACCATGCTGCTACTGTAGCTAACACACACACACCATCACTCCTGCTACGACTGTTACACCCAGTAATATCATCGAGAAGGAAAAGAAGACTTTTTCTGTGTAGTTCAGTGGAAACTAGTGCCAGCACTGCCCATCTCACCTCTCTGCCCGGGGGTGAGAGCCCGTCTCTCGTGGCGCTGCGGACGATTGGTCACGTCCTGGGCTGTTGAATGTCAGGCAGAGTAAACATGTTGGAGAATAATTCCATTAGCCGATTGCCCGAGAGGACGGAGCGGAGACTCTCCTGGCATCTGTGGACATGCCTTCCCCCCGCAGGGCCTCTTTAGTAGAATCCAAATTCAAACTCAAGGTGCTTTATTGGCAGGACCCCCTTGCAGCGGGCATTGCCACAGTGTAGTGCCCAAAGACACCCAGATACAGACAGCAGAGAGAACAGCAGGGCCCACCTGTGTGTGTGTTTGTATGGAGTTGTGTTTGGTTGTGCCACAGTGTTCTCACAGTGTCGCCCCCCCTTCCCCTCCTCTCTTCCGGGCTGCAGGAGCAAGTGGAGTACGTGTTCCTCATCATCTTCACCATCGAGACCTTCCTGAAGATCCTGGCCTACGGGCTGGTCATGCACCCCAGCTCCTACATCCGCAACGGCTGGAACTTGTTGGACTTCGTCATCGTCATTGTCGGGTAGCTGCCGGGCTCTGCCCCGCTGTCTCTCTCTCTCTCTCGCTCTCTCTCTCTCTCTCTCTCTCTCTCTTCCTGCATACACTGACTCTGTTTCTACCTTACCGTCTGCCTCTCTCTCTCTCTCTCTGTCACCACACTCGCTCTCTCCCTCCTCCCCACCTGACATAGTGCACCATGTCCCATGCCTCCGTGCCTCCACACACACATGCACGCACACAGGCAGCGCAGTGAAAAGCACTGGGGCAGATGGGCTTTGTGACCAGCAAACCGGGGGCCTGGATTTCTGTTCTCCATGTGGGCCACGCGCTGCTCTCTCGCTTCCATGTGTGACTCTGCCTCAGCGCTCCGTGGGCAGCCTGCCCGTTGTGTGCCCAGGAAGGGAGGACAAATAAACAGATAAACACACTGAGCGGAGCTCCAGGTGTTGCCCTTACAGTTTGCCGTGTTACAGGTGCATCGGCTCCCCCGCAGGCGAGCGAATCCCCCTCAGCGCTGTCCCTCTGTCACCCGGGGAGGGGGGGTAATCTGTGGTGGATGTGTGTCTGCCAGTCAGTGTGGCACAGACACAGCTTCTCTCTGCCAGCCCTGTGTCCCTGGCACTGGGGCAGGGCTCCTCGGGTCAGCGCCCATAGAGACGTGTCCCAGCATGCAAAGCTTCCCAGTATGGCTTCCAGTCCCATTTTGATTGTATTGTTTTAAATGAAAGGGCGCTGTCCTACACAGGTGGACAGCTCCTCTTTAACCGCTCTCACACACCCGGGGGGCAGTGTTTGAATCATTCTGACCATGCTCTCAGTTTATAAACACTTCTTGGTGGGAGGAGGGTCAGATAAACGTGTTTCACCCGTCGGCTCTGTGGTGTTTTCTCGGTATTAGGATGTCGCTCAGAGATATTGAGTGCTTCAGTTGGTTTAACCCAGAACCCCCCTCCCCACTACAAGCAGTGGAACAGTCCGTTCTCCTCCCTCTCCGTTCCGCCCTGGTCACGTGACTGTGGCACGGCTGTCACTCGCCCACCCTTCCTGTGCGTGTCCGGGAGAGAGATTGGCCGACACACACATCACTGTGGTGCCTTCTGTGGCCGCTGTGGCTTGTCACCACCGCACCCCCTCTGTCCAGTGTGGTCCTCCCTGTCCCCCCGGAGCCCCGCACACACACCTGAGCACCGACGCTGTGGAGAATGTGTGCTTCACTTCAAAGCCCCTTCAGTAGCTCTGACGCAGCTCCGGTGATGTCATCTGTGCGCGTGTCACTTCCTGTGTGCCGCTGTACCTGCTGTCCGTGTATCTCACCCGTGTCCTGCAGAGGCATTTCCTGTGTGCTTGTGTGCCCGGTTGCCTGTGCGCTCCGCGGTTGTCCTGCTCGCCTGACCCGGTTGTCTCCGCCCTGCAGGCTGTTCAGTGTGGTTCTGGAGCAGCTGACCCACAAGCCTGGGGAGGCCCACCACATGGGTGGGAAGCCGGGTGGGCTGGATGTCAAGGCCCTGCGTGCCTTCAGAGTGCTGCGTCCCCTGCGCCTGGTGTCAGGAGTGCCCAGTGAGTCTGCGCCGTGCCCTGCGTGTGTGAGAGTGTGTTTCTGTGCTGTGCTGTGTGTCAGTCAGTCTCAGTGCTCTGTACTGTGTGTCAGTCAGTCTCACTGCTCTGTGGTTTGCTCCATGGCCCAGGTCTGCAGATCGTGTTGAACTCCATTATGAAGGCCATGGTGCCGCTGCTCCACATTGCTCTGCTCGTCCTCTTCGTCATCATCATCTATGCCATCATCGGCCTGGAGCTCTTCATCGGCAAGATGCACAAGACCTGCTTCTACGTCGGGACAGGTACACACTCACACACTCACACTCTCACACACACACTGACCGTCACACACATGACCCTGTGGGCTCTCTGTACCCCCACTACGCCCTGTGTCCCTGCAGACATCAACGTGGAGGATGACCCGGTGCCCTGTGCGTTTGCGGGCCACGGCCGACAGTGCCTGCAGAATGGGACGGAGTGCCGGGGCCGCTGGGGGGGGCCCAATGGCGGCATCACCAACTTTGACAACTTCTTCTTCGCCATGTTGACCGTCTTCCAGTGCATCACCATGGAGGGCTGGACCGACGTGCTCTACTGGGTGAGTCCAGTGCAGGACAGTCCCCGGTGCCCAGTGCCCAGTGCCCAGTCTCCATGTCTGTGTGTTTCTGTCTGTGTGTGCCCTGTGTCTATGTGTGTGGAGGGGGGTTGGCAACATGTCTGTTTGTCTTCTCAGATGAACGATGCCATGGGCTACGAGCTGCCCTGGGTTTACTTCGTCAGCCTCGTCATCTTCGGCTCCTTCTTCGTCCTCAACCTTGTCTTGGGTGTCCTCAGTGGGTCAGTCCTCACAGCTCTTACTGCGCTCTGTGTGTGTGTCTGCCTGAGTATGTGGGGGTGTGTGTCTGCATGTCACCGTGTGTGTGTGTTCTCTTGTCTCACTGTGTGTAGTCTCACACACACACACATCCCTTCACATCCCTCTCTCCCTCCATCCAGAGAGTTCTCGAAGGAGCGAGAGAAGGCGAAGGCCAGGGGTGACTTCCAGAAGCTGCGAGAGAAGCAGCAGATGGAGGAGGACCTGACCGGCTACATGGACTGGATCACCCAGGCGGAGGACATCGACCCGGAAGACGAGGAGGATGGGGACGGCAGCCACCGTCAGTACCTGCCCTCACACATATACACACACACACACATACGCACGCGCACACGCACACACACTGTCTCTCTCAGTCACAGTGGGGCTGGGGCAGCAGTGTGTAGTTGTGGTAACTCTGTGTATGTGTCTGTGCACAGGCGTCACTCTGGCCGATCTGGCTGACAAGAAGAGAGGGAAGTTGGGCTGGTTCAGTCACTCCAATGAGACACACGGTACTGTCCCTCCCTCCGTCCGTCCGTCTGTCTCTGTGTGTGACTCTGTGCAACTCTGCCTGTCCTTATCCTGAGAGATGCAGTACAGCGTGCTTTGTACCTCTCTGCCGGCATTGCGTGTTTAATTCGTGTCTGAATTGAGTATTTTAGCCTTGTCTGAGTTGCATGTTTTAGCTGTGTCTGAGTTGCGTGTTGTTCCTGTGTTCTCACTGCAGCGAGCTTGCCGGCCAGCGAGACGGCCTCCGAGAACACGGAGAACATCGAGGAGGAGCACATGGACTGCTGCGCTCTTTGCATGTATGACCTGTGGGGGAAGAAGGGGGACACGCTACACACGCTAAACACATTAAACATGCTACACATAATTAATATGCCAAACAGCACAGCACAGAGCTCCTCTATACACTGACATGCTATTTGCCTACTTTTTTTTATTTCAGAGCACAAATGATGAAAAATAAAACCTGGTGAGTCCAAACATTATTTAACATAGTGTAGGACTGTCTTGATGCCTCTGTGTGTTTCTGTCTGCGTCTCTGTGCATCTCTCTGTGTCTCTCTGTGTCGCTGTGTGTCTCTGTGAGTCTCACTTTCCCTCTTTCTCCTCCTCTTTGCTCCCGACTCTCCCTCCACCCTCTCAACCTCGCCCACCCCCCTGCCCCAGTCGTGTGTTCCGGCGGTGGAACCGGGCGTGTCGCCGGCGCTGCCGTGTGGCCGTGAAGTCGGTGACGTTCTACTGGCTGGTGCTGCTGCTGGTGTTTCTGAACACGCTGACCATCGCCTCGGAGCACTACGCCCAGCCGGACTGGCTCACCCAGGTGCAGGGTACGCCAGCGGGCCGGGGCTCTGGGTGGTAGGGAGGGGAGTCGGCGGACTGACCCTAACCCTCTCCCTCTCCCTCTCTCTCTCCACCTATCTCTTTCTCCCCCGCTCCCCTCTCCAGACATCGCCAACAAGGTGCTGCTGTCCCTGTTCACGCTGGAGATGCTGCTGAAGATGTACAGCCTGGGCCTGCAAGGCTACTTCGTGGCCTTCTTCAACCGCTTCGACTGCTTTGTTGTGTGTGGGGGCATCATGGAGACCATCCTGGTGGAGTTCGAGATCATGCCACCCCTGGGCATCTCCGTGCTGCGCTGCGTCCGGCTGCTGCGCATCTTCAAGGTCACCCGGTACGAGACCCGCCTGACCCGACCCACGCCACGCACTGCCCAACATTTACCGCAAACGATCAAGGAGAGAGCATGTTTTATCTCTTGCGTTCTCTTGCCCTCTCTCTCTGTCTTCCCCTTCGTCTCTCCCTCCCTCCCTCTCTCTCTCTTCCCCCCCACCCCCCACCCCATCCAGTCACTGGACCGCCCTGTCCAACCTGGTGGCTTCGCTGCTCAACTCCATGAAGTCCATCGCCTCCCTGCTGCTGCTGCTCTTCCTCTTCATCATCATCTTTGCGCTGCTGGGGATGCAGCTGTTCGGGGGCAAGTTCAACTTTGACGAGACGCAGACCAAGAGGAGCACCTTCGACACCTTCCCACAGGCGCTGCTCACCGTCTTCCAGGTGACACCCCAACAGCTCTCTCTCTGTCTGGGCCTATACCACACTATACTATACTATACTACACTATACTGTTCCTTAGGGGGGAGGTTTGCAAAAACAACCCAAACACGTGAATCCCTCTCTGCCTCAGATCCTGACCGGTGAGGACTGGAACGTTGTGATGTACGACGGCATCATGGCGTACGGGGGGCCCTACTTCCCTGGGATGATTGTCTGCATCTACTTCATCATCCTCTTCATCTGCGGAAACTGTATCCTGCACTGCCCTCTCTCTCCCTCTCTCTCTGTCTCTCTGTCTCTGTGTTCCTTAATGTTTCTCTCAGACATCCTGCTGAATGTCTTCTTGGCCATCGCAGTGGACAACCTGGCGGACGGAGACACTGTCAGCTCAAAGAAGAAGAGCGAGTAGGAGCCCAAGGGCATGATTGTTCCTCAGATCGCTTATTGCAGCCCTGCCTTAGCACTGCTAACTGTCTTTCCCAGTCTCTGTCTCAGTCTCAGTGTCTCAGTGTCTGTCCCTGTCTGTGTCTCTGTCTCAGTGTCTCTCTCTTCTCCCTGTCTGCCTCACCTCTGTGCCTCCTGTCTTCCTGTCTCCCTCCCTCGCTGTCCTTCTGCTGTCTGTCTCTCCTCCTCTTTCTCTCTCGTCTCTGTCGATGATGATGAGGATGACATGATAAGAAATCCCTGCTGTTTGTTTTGTTTGTTTCTGTTGTTGCTGACGATGAAGAGCCAAAGAAGCAGAGAGTGGAGAAGTGAAGGTAAGACCGAAATCAGAGACATTTGAAAGTAAACAAAGGATTTTCGTTTTCTTTGACTTGATTGGATGTTATTCCTTTGCTTCTCCTAACCCTCTGTCTCTCTGTCGCCCCTGCAGGTGGACGTGGAGGAGTATGAGGACGAGGAGGGGAGCGAAGCAGGAGGTGAGGACAGTCCCTGCATATAGAGAGACAGCGCTGGCTCCAGTCTGGGCCCTGTAATCTAGACCGTGTGCTGAGCTGCACCGGGCCTGTACCGGAGGTGCCCTGGCAGATATGTTCAGTGCGGTGCGTTCCTACATGTCCTGCGTTGTTGTACTGACGTTGTCCCTTGCTGTCCCCCCCGTGTTGGCGGAGAAGAGGACGCAGTCTCTGAGATGCAGTCCAGCTCCAACATCGACAAGCTGGCTGACTTCGCCCCCAAGGAGAAGATCGTCCCCATCCCTGAGGGCAGCGCCTTCTTTTGTCTCGGCAAAACCAACCCGTGAGCACTGACGCACTGACGCACTGACACACTGACGCACTTACACACTGACACACTGACGCACTTACACACTGACACACTGATGCACTGCACACTGACATACTTACACCCTGACACACTGATGCACTGCACACTGACGCACTGAAACACTGATGCACTGACACACTGGACTGCACACTGACACACTGATGCACTGAAGCACTGACACACTGACGTACTGACAAACTGGACTGCACACTGGCAGGCTCTGTTCAGCACACTGACACCCTTGACGCGCTGTGTGTCTGCAGACTGCGGGTGGGCTGCCACAAGCTGATCAACCACCACATCTTCACCAACCTCATCCTGGTTTTCATCATCCTGAGCAGCATCTCGCTGGCGGCCGAGGACCCCATCAGAGCGCACTCCTCCAGGAACATCGTGAGTGGCCTTCACTGGGGGCGGGGCCAGCACAGCAAGGGAAAGGGCAGCCAATCAGAGTGTCCCTCACTGGGGGAGGTGGCGGGGATAACACACCTGGGGAAAGTATAGTATTGTTCTTATTTTCTTATTTTCGTTTTTGTGTGTGTCCTTCAGGTCCTGGGCTACGCTGACTACGCCTTCACCTCCATCTTCACCGTGGAGATCCTGCTGAAGGTATCAGTATGCCCTCGGGCTCTGTGCCCAGTCGGCGCCAGCTGTGGGGCCCCGTGGGTGGGGGGTCTTTGCCAAGGTTTGGATGGCAGCGACTCATGTAGCAGAGTCACCTTATACTCATGTACTGTAGTGCAAAAGTGAGTCTCTGAGCCTCACAGGAGACGTGGAGGAGCCACGTATGCGCCACACAATAATAATCATAATCACATAATTGTGGCAGTAGAGCTCATGCCAGCCGGGTGACTCGGTGGCGCCGCCCTGACAGAATTTGATTATTTTCCTATAGTCCAGGATCATAGCAGGTGTGTTCATGTTGTTGACAGTATGTCAGTCAGTATAAATACATGTAAGAAACTTTAGACGAACAGAGGAAGGAGAAGAATATTCAGGATGGCGCCGAGACCAGCGTGCAGACCGGTCTCTAGCAGTGTGAGGGTGGTGCTGTGGCCCTGGCTCGGCCCCTGACTGTGTGTGTGTGTGTGCCGTGCAGATGACTGTGTACGGGGCCTTCGTCCACAAGGGCTCCTTCTGCAGGAACTGGTTCAACTTGCTGGACCTGCTGGTGGTCAGCGTGTCCCTCATCTCCTTCGGCATCCAGTGAGTAGGGTGGTCTAGGAGGGCTGTGTGTGTGTGTGTGTTGATACAGGATGTGTGTTCATATTTGTGTGTGTGTATCTGTGTGAGTAAGTATATGTGTGTGTTTGTGCATACAGGAGTGTGTGTGTGTGACACGAGTGAGGACTATAGGGACTGTAAAGGAGACACCACTGACAGGGAGACACTGCCCTCTGGTGGACTGGGCAGAGCATCACCAGACAGACTGTCTGTTACTGCCACTGTGCGAGAGACATTGTGATGTGTGTGTTACTGAGTTTGACAGTGTGTGTGTATGCACTGTGTGTGACAGTGTATATGTGTTGGGCAGTGTGTGTGTGTGTGTGTGTGTGTCAGTGTGTGACTGTGTGTGTTGCTCCACAGCTCCAGTGCGATCTCGGTAGTAAAGATCCTCAGGGTGCTGCGAGTGCTCAGGCCTCTCAGAGCCATCAACAGGGCCAAGGGGCTCAAGGTCTGTCTCTGTGTGTCTCTGTGTGTCTCTTTGTGTGTCTCTCTCTATGTCTCTGTGTGTGTCTCTCTGTGTCTCTCTCTGTGTCTCTGTGTGTGTGTCTCTGTGTCTGTGTGTCTCTCTGTGTGTCTGTGTGTGTGTCTGTGTGTCTCTCCCTCTCTCTGCTGACCATGCGTGTGTTTGCGTGTTTACGTGTATTTGCAGCACGTGGTCCAGTGCGTGTTTGTGGCCATCAGGACCATCGGGAACATCATGATCGTCACCACGCTGCTGCAGTTCATGTTCGCCTGCATCGGTGTGCAGCTCTTCAAGGTACCGCCAGACTCTGGGACTGAAACTGGGGCTGTCCGATACACAACAGCACAATACAATATAGTGCAGTACAATACTGGACTTTTGTTTCTGTTTTTAGGGTAAATTTTACAGCTGCACAGATGAGGCCAAACACACTCCAGAACAGTGCAAGTGAGTCAGAAATCTGTGTGTTGTGTGTTGTGTGTCGAGTCTCAGTGTGTATGTGTGTGTGTTGTGTGTAGTGTGTCGAGTCTCAGCATGTGTTCCTCTGCAGGGGCACCTTCATCGTGTACAAGGATGGGGACGTGGGTCACCCCATGGTGCGTGAGCGGGTCTGGCACAACAGCGACTTCAACTTTGACAATGTTCTGGCGGGCATGATGGCCCTCTTCACTGTGTCCACCTTCGAGGGCTGGCCGGCGTACGTGTCTGTCCCCTGACTGTCTGACTGACCGCCTGTGTGTCCCGCTGACTGCCTCACGGCCTGTGTGTCCCTCTGACCGCCTGACTGACTGACTGACCGACCGCCTGTGTGTCCCACTTACCATCTGACTGACTGACTGACTGACCACCTGTGTGTCCCTATGACCGCCTGACTAACTGCCTGACTGACCGCCTGTGTTTCCCACTGACCGCCTGATTGGCCGACCTTCTGTGTGTCCCACTGACCCCCTGACTGACCATCTGGCTGACCATCTGTGTGTCCCAGTGACCACCTGACTGACTGACCGTCTGTGTCCCTATGACCACCTGACTGACTGCCTGACTGACTGAATGACTGACCGTCTGTGTGTCCTGATGACGGTCTGACTGACTGACCGCCTGTGTGTCCCTATGACCACCTGACTGCCTGACTGACTGACCATCTGTGTTACTGCTGACCGCCTTTCTGTCTCACTCTCTCTCTCTCCCTCCCCCCCAGCCTGCTGTACAAGGCAATCGATGCCAACGCGGAGAACGAGGGCCCCATCTACAACTACCGCGTGGAGATCTCCATCTTCTTCATTGTCTACATCATCATCATCGCCTTCTTCATGATGAACATCTTCGTGGGCTTCGTCATCATCACCTTCCGCGAGCAGGGAGAGCAGGAGTACAAGAACTGCGAGCTGGACAAGAACCAGGTCCGACACTGACTGCCTGACACACTGACTCACTGACACTGACTCACTCACGCACTCACTCACTCGCTCCCCTCCCCCCCACAGCGGCAGTGTGTGGAGTACGCTCTGAAGGCCCAGCCACTGCGGCTCTACATCCCCAAGAACCGGCTGCAGTACAAGTTCTGGGCCATGGTCAACTCCACCGCCTTTGAGTACATCATGTTCGTCCTCATCCTGCTCAACACCATCACCCTGGCCATGCAGGTGCGTGTGTGTGTGTGTGTCTGTGTGTGTCTGTGTGTGGGGGGGGTTGCTATCTGCATTGAGCTTATTCAGCGGAGAAGAAATGTTGATGTTGAATAACACTGCAGTCAAATATTTCAAATATAAGTCAAACAAAAACCCTCATTCTCTCTCTCCCCCTCTCCCTCTCTCTCTCCTTCTGTGTGTGTGTGCGTGCGTGTGTGTGTACAGCACTACGAGCAGTCCAAGCCCTTTAACTACGCGATGGATATCCTCAACATGGTCTTCACTGGGCTCTTCACTGTGGAGATGGTGCTCAAGATCCTGGCCTTCAAGCCCAAGGTAACGGCCTCCCCACCTCCAGCCTCAGTACATATACTGTGTGCGTGTGTGCATGTGCGTGTGCGTGTCAGTACATATACTGTGTGTGTGTGTGTGCGTGTCAGTACATATACTGCGTGTGCGTGTGCATGTCAATACATATACTGTGTGTGTCTTAGGATATTTTATGATGACAACAGACACAGAAACACAAATCAACAAATTTAATCAACTGATTGAACTGAATGACCTGACTGAGCTCCTGTCCTCTCCGTCCTCTCTGTCCTCTCTGTCCTCTCGGTGTACTTTGCTCTCTGTCCTCTCCATCCTCTCTGTTCTCTCGGTGTCCTTTGCTCTCCATCCCCTCTGTCCTCTCGGTGTCCTTTGCTCTCTGTCCTCTCCATCCTCTCTGTTCTCTCGGTGTCCTTTGCTCTCCATCCCCTCTGTCCTCTCGGTGTCCTTTGCTCTCTGTCCTCTCCGTCCTCTCTGTCCCCTCTCGGTGTGTTGGAGCAGCACTACTTCTGCGATGCCTGGAACTCATTCGATGCCCTGATTGTGGTGGGCAGCGTGGTGGACATCGTGGTGACCGAGTTCAACGTGAGTGTCCACAGGGCGGTGGGATGGGCAGAGGGACGCCACTGCTGCCCCTTGGTCGCCCCGAGACCCTCACAGCCCCGTCTTAGTGTCCCCAGCTCCATCCATTGAATGCCACCCCTCACAACCCCAATCATACAGGTTTCTTCAAACATGCATCTCTGACTCGTCTTCTCTCTCCTGTGTCTCCGCCATGTGTTCGGGTGGGACTACCCGCCTCCCTTTCTGTTCATCTCCCCCCCATCCCATCATCCCTCCATCGGCATTGTTGTCGTCATCATCATCGTCGTTTCACCGTTGTCTTCATCGTCCTCGTCTTTGTTGCCTCACCGCGTCGTCCCATCAGAATGGAGGGCATGTGGGAGAGGTGAGAAACCGCAAAGGGAAACAAAGATGGAGGGAAAGAAATGTGTAGAAAGAAGAAAAAGGAGGAAGAGAGAGATGACCTGCGTCCCTCCCTGAGAAACCGCAAGTGACGGGGAGCCGCGGTCAGATTCAGTCTGCATCCTCTCAGTTGTCACTCAGTCTTTGCCTGTCTCCCATTTATCTCTCTCCCTCCCCCTCTCTCTCTCTCTCTCTCTCCTCCTCTCCTCTCAGAGCTCCGAGGACAGCTCCAGGATCTCCATCACGTTCTTCCGCCTGTTCCGAGTCATGCGATTGGTCAAGCTGCTCAGCAAAGGGGAGGGCATCAGGACGCTGCTGTGGACCTTCATCAAGTCCTTCCAGGTCAGTGTGGGGCAGGGAGGGCATGGGTCAAAGGTCAAGGGTCAAGTGGGGAGTACAGGGGGAGTCTCTGTTCTCAGTAGGTTTTACTGGGATTGTTCTCCTGCTTCCTGACTGTAAATTTCTGTCTACTTCTGTTTGTTAAAAACTCTCTCTCTCTCTCCCTAGGCTCTGCCCTACGTTGCTCTCCTCATCGCAATGATATTCTTCATCTACGCAGTCATCGGCATGCAGGTAACAGCACATCTGACTGCCCTCCTGAATCTGTGCTCCCCTGTGATTGTGTCACCTGTGATTTCACTGTGCGCGCCTCCTCGTCCTCGTGCTAACCAGGCTGTCTCTCTCTGGATGTGTGTGTGTGTGTGTTTCTGTTTGTGTGTGTGTGTGTTTCTGTTTGTGTGTGTGTGTTTCTGTTTGTGTGTGTGTGTTTCTGTTTGTGTGTGTGTGTTTCTGTGTGTGTGTGTGTGTGTTTCTGTGTGTGTGTGTGTGTGTTTCTGTGTGTGTGTGTGTGTGTGTGTTTCTGTTTGTGTGTGTGTGTGTGTGTTTCTGTTTGTGTGTGTGTGTGTGTGTTTCTGTTTGTGTGTGTGTGTGTTTCTGTTTGTGTGTGTGTGTGTTTCTGTTTGTGTGTGTGTGTGTTTCTGTTTGTGTGTGTGTGTGTTTCTGTTCGTGTGTGTGTGTGTCTCAGACGTTTGGCAAGGTTGCGATGCAGGACAACACCCAGATCAACAGGAACAACAACTTCCAGACCTTCCCTCAGGCTGTGCTGCTGCTCTTCAGGTAGGAGAGAGAGGGAGGGAGAGAGAAGGGGAGATTATGAGATTTGTAACAATGCATTAATTTAATACAAAAAGACCACTAGAAAAAGAAAAACATTAGAAAAAAAAAAACAGAACCCCCACCTACTTCCAACTACATAGAGAGAGGGCGAGGTGGAGGAAGAGGAATGGGGAGAGAGAGAGAAAGGGAGAAACAGAGGGAATTAAGAAAAACGATTAGTAAACCAATCCCCCCCGTCTCCGGCCCCAGGTGTGCCACGGGCGAGGCGTGGCAGGAGATCATGCTGGCCAGTCTGCCCGGCAAGCGCTGCGACCCGGAGTCGGACTTCGAGCCGGGAGAGGAGTTCACCTGCGGCAGCAACTTCGCCATCATCTACTTCATCAGCTTCTTCATGCTGTGCGCCTTCCTGGTCAGTCACCCGGCGGGGGTCAGTGAGGGGCCCGCGGTGAGCAAACGGTGAGCGCTGCGAGAGCATCCTAACTCGCTCTCTCTGTCTCTCCCTCCCTCCCTCTATCCCTCCCCCTTCCCCCATCTCTCCCTCTGTCTCTCTCCCCCCGTCTCTCAGATCATCAATCTGTTTGTTGCCGTCATCATGGACAATTTCGACTACCTGACACGCGATTGGTCGATCCTGGGGCCTCATCACCTGGACGAGTTCAAGAGGATCTGGTCTGAGTACGACCCCGAGGCTAAGTGAGGACAGCACTGCGTGTGCGCGTGCGTGTGCGTGTGTGTGTGTGTGTGTGTGTGTGAGGAGAGTTCAGAAGGTCGTATTGCTGTCTTTCAGGGGTCGCATTAAGCACCTGGATGTCGTGGCTCTGCTCAGGCGGATCCAGCCGCCCCTGGGCTTCGGGAAGCTCTGTCCACATCGTGTCGCCTGCAAGGTAATCCCGCCCCCCCAACCCCGCAAACAAAGACTGAGTTTCATCTGTCGCATCTTTCAGATTCAAATGTATGTATTTCTTTCTCTCTCTCCCTCCCTGTCCCTCCCTGTTAGAGGTTGGTGGCTATGAACATGCCCCTGAACAGTGACGGCACAGTGACCTTCAACGCAACGCTGTTCGCCCTGGTCAGGACTGCGCTGAAGATCAAGACAGAAGGTCAGTCTTTCGGTGACTGGTCCCGCCCCCCCCTGGCTCCTGCCTGAGACCAGAAAAATCAGTGACACTGCCGCAGGAATAATAATACTAACACTAATAATAATACAGGTTCACTCTCATTTATCCGCCAGTCTTTAATCCGCCAAATTCGCAATTCCGCCAAAAATTGCCAAGAACAAATTAATTCCAATTATAAAAGGACTCGTTAGTCCGCCAATTCGCAAACGGCTGTCCGCCAATGAGGTTTGAATCTCAGAATTTATTACTCATTAGTTCCACAAACAATGTAATCTGTTTTAAGTCGAAAACGTTGACTCTTGGATACAATAGAATAACTCACAATGACACACTCAAAACTGATAGAATTAAATGTGCAAAAACCCCACATCAAGTAAAATAAAAACCTTTGATTGAAAAGATAATAAACTCACACAGCGGCAATTAACACACACACACACACACACACACAGGTTCTGATACTATGCTGTACACAAACGGCAATACTGACCCAATACTGAGTAAAATAAACTACTACTTCTAAGTCCCACCCCATTAAGAGAAGGTACATACAATTAAATTTAAAACGTAATTTCTATGCAGTATTATTCTCCCCCTTTTCACAAACTACCAATTCACTTTAATTTTTTAAAATAATGAGCACAATACATGCGGCCACCAAATACGCCAAATTCGTTAATCCGCCAAATTTTCTGAAAACTAAATGTGGCGGATAAATGAGAATCGACCTGTAATTGTGAGTCACAGAGACTGATATCTGGGGGAACAGTGAGTCAGAGACCAGCCCTCAATCCCAGGGATAGAACACCCCTGGGAGGAACTGGAGTCCTGCTTTAGGAGGCGGAACAGACAGAGCTGTGAATTTTACCTCTCCCTGCCCTGGGAATGCGAGGGGGAATGTGACACGGTGACTGTCACACATTGCAGCCATTAACGTGTCCGTGTAACGTGTCTGTGTAACGTGTCCGTGTCTCTCCAGGCAACCCTGACCAGGCCAATGAGGAGCTCAGGATTGTCATTAAGAAGATCTGGAAACGCATGAAGCCCAAGATCTTGGATGAGGTCATCCCCCCACCAGAGGGTACAGGGGAAATTATTTAATCTACTGGTGGTGTTGGTGGGGCTGGCTGTTGTTCTTTGGCATCTCCACCTCTCTCTCTCTCTCTCTACCCCTCTCTCCCTTTCTACTTTCTGTCCCTCTGTCTCTTACACATTCGCTCACACCCTCTTCTCTGTTCTCTCTCTCTCTCAGAGGAGGAAGTGACAGTAGGGAAGTTTTACGCCACCTTCCTGATCCAGGACTATTTCCGCAAGTTTCGGAAGAGGAAGGAGAAGGGCATGCTGGGAGAGCCGGAGGGCACGAACTCCTCGGCACTGCAGGTGAGTGACAGCCGAGGAAGGGACGGGACAAACGCTGCAGTAACATCCGTGTTTCTGGTGGGTCTCTCTGGTGGTACTTTGTTGACATCCGTGTGTCTGTCCGTGTGTCAGGCCGGGCTGCGGACTCTGCAGGACCTGGGCCCAGAGATGCGCTTGGCCATGTCATGTGACCTGGAGGAGGAGGAGGAAGAGGAGGAAGAGGAGGGCCTGGAGGAGGAGCCAGAGGAGGAAGACACCCAATATAAGGTCAGTGATGTCATCCATGTTTATGCACTGAGATCCTTTGCCCCTGATCTGGACTGAGTGCGTCTTCCTACCCCCCCACAGAACGACAGCGTGTTCCAGGGAGACCACACCCCCATTGACAGGCGAGGCTCGGTGGCCCAGTCCACCCACTCCAACCACTCGGGAGGCAGTGCCACGGGGCCTGCGGCCGGGGCCGGCGAAGTGGAGGCCACATCAAACGGGGGGGTGGGTCACCGGCGCGTGTCGGTCGCCAGCGTGTGCAAATCCCACCTGCCCAACGGGGGGGGCGCCCTGGAGCAGAGCGACGCCGGGGGGCCGGAGGATGAGCCCCAAACCACCCACCACCACCACCACCACCACCACCACCACCCCCCCAACGCCAAGAGCGCAGTGGACCGGCCCCCCAAGGGCATCTCCAACAGGTCAGTGACCCCCCTATCACAAACTCAGCTATAGAATAAAAACTTGTGGCTTTCCAAATGGATCCACTGTGACTGAGAGTACATGATATACTACAGCCCTATACTTCACTACACTATACTATACTATACTATACTATAATATACTACACTATACTATACTATAGTCCACACAGTGCTGGCTCCTGTCTGGTCCCTATACTATACTACACTATACTGTGCTATACTATACTGTACTATACTATACTATGTGTTAAGGCCTGTCCTCTTCTCTCGATACAGTCGCGCTCGCTACTATGACAAGTACCTCAGGTAAGAGTGACAGCAACGATACTCAGTCACTGCTCTCCATCTGTGTGCTTCATTCATTCATTTGTTCCTTCCTTCATTCGTTCATTCATTCATTTCTTCACTTCTAGGGGGGTTGATATCGTTTTAAGCCGAGTCCCCCCCTGCACCAATCCTTCATGGTTTGAAAATCATCTTTCACCTCTATATATACCATATTACATGACTGCTGTGTTGGGGTCTGCTTGGTGTTTGGAGTGGACGCATGTCTGTGTCAATGGGCTGCTCATTTTATTAAGGAAGGAATCTGAAATAATAATATCCTTCTCCACTTCTCCTCTGTCCGCTCCCCTCTTCTTCTCCACACCTCCACCCCTCTCTGTCTCTCCCTTTCTACGCTGCCCCCAGGAGAGACTCCAGCGAGGGCTTCCCCCCGGGCCGGCGGGAGGACGGGCTGCTGGAGGAGGTGGGAGAGGAGAACTACTCTGGGGAGCAGGGCTACTACAGCCGGGAGGAGGACACGGAGAGCACCGCCTCCCGAGAGAGGTGTGGAGAGAGGGAGAGAGGGAGAGGGAGGGGGAGATGGGTAGGTAGAGAGACAAAGACAAATAGAGAGAAGGAGACAGAGAGAAAGAGATAGGGAGGGGGAGGGAGAGGAAGAGGAAGAGGAAGAGGGAGGGTGGGAGGGAGGGTGGCTCGCTGTGACCCTCAGACACCAATAAGAAACTGGCCCCTGTTCACACTCCCTCGCCTTGGTTTCATTCACTAGCAGAAGAGCACAACTGATACAAGGTCTCCGTGTCTCTCTGTCCCTGCGCTGTGTGTCCCTCGCAGGCCTCTGTACCCAGACGACCCGCCCGTGTACCCAGGTCACCGTGAGCACATGTATGACGCCCACCCGCCCGGCCACGCCCTCTACCCCGGTCACTACGGCAATGGCTACAGCGAGGGCCGGCGCACGGCACGCCGGCGCCTCCTCCCGGCCACACCCACCGGCCGCAAACCAGCCTTTAACATCCAGTGTCTGAGACGGCAGGGCAGCAGCGATGACATCCCCATCCCCGGCACCTACCACCAGAACTCACCGCCCTGCCGGGCCCGCACACAGGTAACAACACACACCGCACACAGGCACCACACCACCACACACAGGTAACACACCACAGCACCGCACACAGCTACCACACCACTGGACACAGGTAACCCAGCGCACACAACCATTCATTCATTCACTCTCTCTCTCTCTCCCTATCTCCCTCCCAGACGTACGGGAGCTACGACTCTCACTGCAGCAGCAGCCGCTCCTCCACAGCCTCCTCCGTGTCCTGGGCCACGCCCTCGCACCCCCGCCGCGGCCGCCTGCTCTACGCCCCGCTCATCCTGGTGGAGGAGGACGGGGCTGGCGGGGCTATGTGGGGGCCGGCCGACAAGAAGGGCACCAGCGCCAGCCTGCCCGCCTCTTCCAGGCCGGGCTGGTACACTGGCACCACAGGCAGCGCCGGGCAGCAGCCCTACCGCGCCTACACCACCCTGAGGGTGCCCGGCCTGCACCCACACTACAGCGACAAGAGGGGCAGCGCCGACAGCCTGGTGGAGGCGGTGAGGGGATAGACCGATGGAGAACTGGATGGATGGATAGAGAGGCATAGATAGATACATTAATACATGTATTCATTTCAGTATTAATACAATTTAGAAAAAATATATATGCAAATTGTCCAAAGACTGTTAATACAGTTTAAGCAATCTTCTCACTGTGAGCTAGTAACATCCCTGACAGGCAGGCAGGCAGACACACAGACAGCTCTGTAACCCGCCACTCCTGCCCTCTCAGGTGCTGATCTCCGAGGGGCTCGGCCTCTACGCGAAGGACCCGAAGTTCGTGGCGTTCGCCAAGCGGGAGATCGCGGACGCCTGTCACATGACCATCGACGAGATGGAGAGCGCCGCCAGCGACCTGCTGAGCCGCAGTGGGGGGGGGACCGGCGGCAGCGTCGGCAGCGGAGGGGGGGGGTCGGGGAGCCTGCTGTCGCACGGGGACACGGGGCTGCTCTACAGCGACGAGGAGCCAATCAGGAGCCGCGATGAAGAGGACCTGGCGGACGAGATGACCTGCGTGACCTCCTTCTGAGCGGCTCCTCTGATTGGCTGGAGGGAGAGAAAGAGAGAGAGATGAGTAGAGAGAGACAGAGACGTGAGGCAAGAGACGAAGGCAGGGTGCAATACAATGTTATCGGTTGACCTGTTGCATTGTGGGGCAGCACAACGTTGCATTATGGGATTGTAGTGAAGCAGAATAGTGTCCCGTTATAACACATCCACCTGCAAAGATGTAAGGAAGCTGCGTACATTCCTACACAGCTGTGCTATTAAATCAGCAGGGCTGCAATCCAGGGGTTCAACAGCTGGGCTCGTTTCAGGTCAGCCTGATCAGAGTAAATTAGCTATAGCTATAATAATAATGATAATAACGATCGATAAAGGGAGATAGAAATAATCAGGAGAAAGAAAGAAAGAGGGAGAGATATAAAAGATGGAGAGAGATATAAAGGAGAGATGGAGAGGCAGAGAGGTGTTAAACATCTGCTGGAGCTGTCAAGTACCAAACCACTCATTTACGCATGCCATCTGTTTCAGAGCATAAGAGCGAGGGAGGGAGAGAGGAGAGGAGAGAGGAGGAGAGAGGAGGGACTTTCGCGTTCAGACCGCACCCTCTCGTCCTTCGCAATCCATTAGAGTGAGAGAGAGTGCAAGATAAACATGTAGGGGGGCAATAGTTCAATATATCAATACATATATTGTCATCATTGTTGTTATTTTGCAACAAGTGTTACTATCTCTGTAAATAAGAGAAACCAAAAGATGCGGGGGGAGCGCGTGTGCGTGTGCGTGTGTGTGCAGTTTTGTATTTTAAGATGTAAATAGCAGCGTATGTGTTTTTTATTAATACTCGATTTGATTTTGTACAGACTGTGGCTTGTGAATGTGGGGGGGGTAAACTGTCCTGTGGTTCACATAAAGCAATCTGTTTGTCGCTACATGGGTTTTGCTTCCTATTCACAGCGTTGGTCACTGGTGAGACACACACGCACACAGTCCAGATCAAGAACACTGACAGACTTGTTCGCTCTCGTGTAAGACTCTGCGTCTCCCATTTTCTGAATCGGAAACCCTGTTCTTCTCTTTGAAGCTCGAGTTGCAACTTCTGAACTTCTGTGTGTCGTCTTCTCTGAGAAAGAGAGACAGAGAGAGAATCAGAGAGAGAGAGGAGATTACCAGCCTGCTGAGGAGCATGTTGATCAAACATGGATAACACATGTAACGGGCTAGTGCTGAGGCCTGCTGTACACCAGGCACCTGTAACACACTGAACTGCCCCTGCCCTGCTCAGACCCACAATCCCTACTGGCCACAGGGTACCTTTGACACGATGCATTACACACACACACACACACACACATAGTTGTCTCGATTCAGTTATGATGCCATTGTGATGCCTGCCAGTGTGTGCTGGTCAGTGTGTCGACGGCTGTGTTAACCAGTGCTGTGACAAGTTTAAAGACCATAGCTGTGCTCATTATGCACCAAAACACTGAAAACACTGTGAACACAGCGGAGGAGGATCGCCTGTGCGGCGGAAGGGGGGAACGAACACTGTTTGTGCTAAAAACAGCCACAGCACCTTCACACACATTACACTCGTGTGCGTCTGCTGACTCATCCTCAAAGGAAGTGTTTGTACCAGGAGCGAGAGAAATAGGTAGAACTTCTGCCTGTCAGTTCGACCCCCCCACCCCCGCCTAACCACTCATCGAACGAGAGATGCCAACGACAAGCCGGCCCTGGGGAGATGCTGTCAATCACCGTGGCACCACGAAATAAGGCACCATGTCGTGTCTGCCAGATCCTCCCAATCTTATGATGCATATAAAACACGATACACATGTTTTTTCAAAAACCCAACACTCGATTCAATACTTTGGCCCAAGTGCAGGGGTCCTGCGCAGGGGGAGGTTGTGTAATTCTCCAAGGACACACGGGCACACTGAGAGGACGGAAGCACACATTCACAATAGCACAGCGAGGACACAGGCATGCATGTGAAACACACACACACACACACCTACTCACACAATAACAGCCAGGGCACTCCTAAAACACACACAACACACGCACCCTGGCTTCTCGCAGTCGGCTTCATTAACGTGGGCAAAATCAAGCCAGTGCAGTCCCTCCCTCTCCTCTCTCTGAAGGGGGGGTGGAGCAAAGAAAAATACATTTCCACCACACTCCTTAATGGCACAGAGCGGCAGCTGGAGCAGCCGTGGCCGGGCAGCGCCAACCCAAGCGTCGAGAGACAGACGCAGTGTTTCACACAGGAGAGCCCCCTTCCTGTAGCGCCCCCTGTGGGCCGTGCCTGACTACGCCACCCTCTTCTCTGGTTTAGGAGAAGAGGGGCTCCTGGGAATTAGCCCAGAGTCACACCGGACACACACAGATAGCCCAACAGATTCATCACCAGACCACACGCAGTGTAGCAGCGCCCCCCCGCCCACTGAGCGGCTCCCGACTGAGGCAGAGATACACCCTGGATCTGCACAACACTAAACAGGTGGGATGACACAATAAAATGTTTTTTTTTTCATAAAATACAATACAAACAATGTTAGAAATCCCTTGCAGAAGATTGAAAGGTCTGAAAGTGTCTAAAACAGAATGAAAGAAAGACCGCAAGATGCCCACGCTCCTACATTGTGCTACTTTCACACAGCGTGGACTGGACTGCAGATCGTATCAATCAAAATAAATAATTTGCCTCGGGTGAGCCACTGTAAATAATGAAGAGTGTGGGTTGATTAAAGCCTGCGGCTCACATTACGATACCAAAAATCATTACAAATGTAAAAGCGCACATCCATGACACATTTAGCCGCGGGATGCTACCAGCTCACCATTGCAGTGGCCTGAATTAAAACCTTGCGTCTCCGCTGCGAAGCCTCATTGCCTCACACACAGTGCAACAATGAGGCTTTACTGTGAAACACCAGCCTCCCTCACCTGCCACAGTGCCGTGCATGCCCCGCCAGGCTGGAGCTCCCTGACGTCTTGGAAGATCATTATTTTGCTCTTGTGCAGACTGACTTTCAGGGCCCAAACTGACAGTACTGCTCCAGCAGGGCCCGGTTCTGTTGCAGATCCTGCTCTGTGGGCGGCACCAGGTCATCTGTGTAGAGCAGGAACTTGATCTCTGTGTCGTGGAGAGCGAGGCCGGGGGCGTCAGACCGCTCCAGCACTGTTGTCAACTCGTTGATGTAGATGTTGAACAGTGTTGGGCTCAGACTGCAGCCCTGCCTCACTCCCCGCCCCTGAGTGAAGAACTCTGATCTCTTGTAGCCATTTTGTATCCCGCACTTCTCTGTGTACACTGATTTTATGACATCATTAACGCGTAGCACAGACACACGCACACACGCGGGCTCTCTGTGTCGGCTCTCCATGTTCTACCGGCGATGATTCATGAGTTACAGCCGATGACTGTTTGCCTCGGCTCTGTGTGATGAGATTTAATCCCAGTCGTCAACAGATCAGCACATCTTTCCCTGCGGAATAATTCAATACAGGCAGCATGTCAGCACATCAAAGAACAGCCAACTCCTTCTCCTTCTCCTTCTGCTTCTCTTTCTGCCTGTCCCTCTACCCCTCTCTCTCTCGCTCTCCTTCTCCCCACCATGTTTTTGTTCCGTTGATACGTAGTGGGAAATGGCCGCTGACGATCAATGAGTTGCGCTTGCGATGGGGTGCAGGTTGCCAGGAGTCGGGGATTCTATCTGGTCTAACGCTCAGTCCTCCTCGTGGGATGTGTGGCTCTCTGGAGACTCGCATCAGAATGAGGCTCCCGGGCTCGATGACATCAGAGCTCACTCCCGTCTCATGGGGCGCCCTCTCTCCACCAGTTTCTGACGGGCACAGTCTGCACCGGCCTGAGAGCGGTGCGTTGCGTGTCCCTGTTTTGGACTCTTGCTGGAGAACACCAGGACCTCGCTGTAGGGGAGGTGGCGGGGGGGTTGGTGTGCAGGAATAAAGACCCTGATTCACATCTTTCTTTTTTATTCTTTGTAGTAAATTAAAATCTTATTTTTCCCGATTTCTTTCCGTCTTGTCTTGGCTCTTGTCACGTGTCTCTGTCTTCGTTTCCTGTGTTTCTGTGCTGCTGGGCTCTTGTTGAGTTACGATCCTTTCACTGACCTTTACAAAGACACACTGTGTCATCAGAACCCAGCGACCAGTCTAAGACTGCGAGGAGGAGGAGGAGGAGGAATTATATAGGAGAGGCTTTTATGAAAAGAGTCTGGAGTGAGATACAACCTGCTATCAACACTTGGACTGGACTAGACTGGACTGCTGCAGAGTCACTGACAGTAACAGGACAGACCACAGTGTAACACAGACTTGAGCCACAGTGCCTTCAGTCTTTGATCAGTATGCGGACAGTGTCCTGCAGTCGCACCCAGACAGGAGCCGGGCTCTGCAGCGTCTCTCTGGCCCGGCATACGTTGTGTTTGTGGAAAAGCTTCTGTGTGTTTCCCGCAAGTCACCATCACAGACCCAGGTCTTAGAAACGCAAATTGTTTTTTTCAAGAGCAGACATCTTACAACCGAATATAAAAGTCTAATAATGTGATTCTCTCCAGCAGCCAGCCAGTGAGTGTTGAGACTGGCCAGGCCTGCTTACCTCCGGCACTGCTGACCATTCACCCTGCGGTTTCATGTGCCTGTGGCCCAGTTCTGCTGACCTTCATGTAACTCTTGGTCTCTTCGTATACTGTATTTTGTGTTTCATTAATGGCACTGACTAATCGCGCAGAGCTGAAGTAGTTTATCTGTGGAACGGGACCACCGCAGAGAGGGACAGTGCTGGTGCTGAGACCAGCTGAATGGACCTGTGATGAACTGATTGCTGCAAGTGATGGATAGATAAAAAATACTAATGCAAATATTCTGGGCTTTTTCTTTAAATGTATTTTTTAACGTGTTTTCATCTTGAATTAGCAGCGAATCAATTCAGGTTCACAGTGGTCGTTCACTGTTGGGGTTCAGGGCGGTGTTACTATCCCCCCGTTTGGCCCGAAAGTGTCTCAGGCGCCGGGGCCAGTTGGCAGCCTGGCTGTGGCCCGGAGGCAGATGGCCGTCTGTGTGAGCTGGCAGCCTGTGGGCTCGTCTATTACTGTGGCAAACAACCCTGAACTGCAGCCCCCGGCACTGCGCTCCAGCCTGGCAATAGTGCCAACGCCGAGATGCTTCCAGAGACCGATATTTTCAGAAGCAATAATAACATAATGAAATATTAGAAAAACAAAAGTCATACTTATATGGCAGTACATTTGAATGAGAGCCGCTATGGTTGCAGTGCCTTTTAGATGGGTTGGGAATTATAATATTTCTTACACGTCTGTGTGGTTTTATTTATGTATTTTACTCTTCCCAGGTATGATTGCACTTTGTATTGCTCTGGATAAGGGAGTCTGCTAACAAATAAATAATAATGATAGGGATGATTGCAGTGGTCTTGCTCTGCCAGTATCTAAGATGGCGCCCGTTTCCGTCCTCGAGCTTCACCCTGTGACGCCATAGGCTGTTCCGTGGACCCTCCCTCAGCGGGGCTGTTCGGATAAACCGCCTCCCTCCCCCCACTCTGCTGATCTCCTTATCTTCGAGAGAGACAGAGCGGCGAAGATGGATATTGTGAATCAGGTAGGAGCTCTTCTACAAAAACAACAGGAATCGTTCAGCAGATCTGATATATTCACATAGCATTGATAGCGATGCTACTCGGGCTGTTATTTGGTGTTGGTGCATTTTGTGGTGCATGTGCGTGGCGGGGGAGACGGGCAGAGAAGGGGCGTCCGGGGTGACAGAAAAACACATTGAGCGATGAGTGTGATGAGTGTGGGCACGACGGGCACAGAAACCCGGCTCTGCTGCTGTCTGCGTGGCTGTGTCGGACTGGGAAAATCCCAGAAATCCGCAGGAGATTGGATCTGCCACAAACACATAGGCGACAGGACCTATTATTATTATTATTCTTATTAATGATATAATCAGCATCGTTATTATTATTATCGTTATTAATTTCATCATCATCACCGGATAATTAAAATGGCCAGCTGTTTTTCACGGGCAAAATGTCCTCTTCATTGAGTCGATGGTGGCAATTTGTATCAATCTTTATTTTCTGTGACGTGTAGGCAGGGCTGGGGTTCAGAGGCGGCGAAAAATGTCATTGCGACACTTCTAACGCACCGCTTTTATTCCGGTGCTGCTGCTGATTAAATGGATGTTGCCATATTTCCAGCCATTGCTACAAGAGGGGGTGGGGTGCACCCGGGACAGGGGCAGTGTCGGTGTGTGTGTGTGTCACTGTGTGTGTCACTGTGTGTGTGTGTGTGTGTGAGTGTGTGTGTGAGTGTGTGTGAGTGAGTGTGTGTGTGTGTGAGTGAGTGTGTGTGTGTGTGAGTGAGTGTGTGAGTGTGTGTTGGGGGGGTTGTGAATGTGTGCACCTATCCCTATCTCAGCCGGACTGGCGATGCGGACCCCGGGCTCCTGTCCTCAGCAGCAGCCGCGCGTCGGAGAGACCGCGAGTGATGGCGACACCCCCGGTTATCTCCCCCACCGGCTTTCAGTTCGGTACGAATAACCAGAGGAGCGCACCTTTCAAGACGCAGCAACACGGCGCACCAGCTCTCTCTCTCTCTCTCTCTCTCTCTCTCTCTCTCTCTCTCTCTCTCTCTCTCCCTCTCATTCTCTCTCTCTCTCTCTCTCTCTCTCTCTCCCTCTCATTCTCTCTCTCTCTCTCTCTCTCTCTCTCTCTCCCTCTCATTCTCTCTCTCTCATTCTCTCTCTCTCTCATTCCCCCTCTCTCTCTCTCTCTCTCTCTCATCTCTCTCTCTCATTCCCTCTCTCTCTCTCTCTCTCTCTCTCTCTCTCTCTCTCTCTCTCTCTCTCTCTCTCTCTCTCTCTCTCTCAGCGCACCAGCCCCGCTGGCGAGCCCAGACATTATGATCGTCGTGAATGAAGCGCGTACCGGGACCGGTACAATGTGTCGCCCTGCTATTAGCCACTAAAATCAAATTACACCATTACACCGCCTCCACTGCGATACAGACACGGTCTCAATTAATCGGAATTAACAATCGGAGCGGCATTGCAGTCTTGTGGATAATCACAATGCATCATCATTAACCCCGGTCTCTGCCCTGTGTGGCCTGTCGGTGTGTCTAGTCCTTATTAATGTGTGCATTTGTCGTGTAATGATATTGAATTTCATAACTGTGCTTATTTCTGACAGTTGGTTGCTACTGGGCAGTTTAAAGTCGCCAAAGAGCCTCTGGGGTTCATCAAGATCCTGCAATGGGTAAGTCCACGTGTGTAATAAAATAAAACATCCTCATATAGTGGGGGTCGCGCATATGGCAGGGGCTGTACTGTGATGATGATGATGATGATGATGATGGCTGTCGCTGTAACGCGAGGACGGGTGGTGTCCTTCTCGCGCACATCTGGAGGTCACCGCGCGAAACGGTGCCCGTGACGTCACGGGGATTGAGCGCGCGGCGGCGGAGACGCACTTGCGCAGAGAGCACGTCAGGGCTGAGCAGAGACGCAGGCGCTACTGCAGACAGCTGGAGCCTCCTAATATCTGCTGCATTTTATATAAATTACTAATTTAACATAATTAAATACAAACATCTGATTACATCCATGGATAGCATATGTGCATATCGTTTAGGAAGGGTTACACACACCATTTCACATACAATGACTGGTAATTAACATGATTGTATACAGCGGTGTGACAGAGTACAGAATACTATACACACAACCCACAATCACCACACGCACGGGGAGCGACACAGCCAGAGACAGGAGAGGCTGCGGCCGTGCAGGAGTGAGGGTGAGCGTGCCGTGATCTTCCACAGTGGACAGTGTGTGAGTGCAGAGTGGTGCTGTGCCGTGCTGCTGACAACAGTGTCGAGGTGTCAGAGCACAGAGGACAGGGTTTGCAGTACAGGCATGCTTTAGTCCCTGTCCGCCACTGAGTCAGGTGTCCCTGAGCTTTTCCTCTCACCAGTGTCCAGTCCTCTCAGTATAGTAATGTCCAGTGTCCATTTCTCTCAGTAGTGTCCAGTGTCGTAGTAACGCGATTGGCTGTGTAGTGTCCACTGTTTGTCACCGCGCTCCCTCAGTTTAGAAGTGCCCCATGACTCCTTCAGCCAAAAACAAGCCAGATATAAATCGGTGGGGGTTCTGTTGCTGTGGTCCCAGTTCGGGGGTCTGCGCAGTGATGCTGTGTGAGTGCCGTGGTGCGCACAGGGCGCTGTAGGTCGGGTCGGCGGTGATCAGACACACGGAGACTCCCTGACGCAGCAGCGGGAGTCTGCCGCACGTCGCCACGGTGTGCTTTTCCCACAGCGGGCCACAGAGTTCTCGTGTCAGTTCGATCGGGACCCAAAAACCCCAAACGCAGCAGCGGTGGACTGTAGCTCTGAGAAAATAACAGGCAGGAGAAGCAAAACTGAGAGAACACAACGAGAACTGCCCCCGTCGCTGTGTGCTGCGCGTCTCCGCACCTCCACTGACTCACCGCCTCACACCCTCACTGCAGCACTGAACACAGCACTGACACACAACACAGCACAGCACTGACACACAACACAGCACAGCACTGACACACAACACAGCACTGACACACAACACAGCACAGCACTGACACACAACACAGCACTGACACTCAGCACTGACACACAACACAGCACTGACACACAGCACAGCACAGCACTGACACACAACACAGCACAGCACTGACACACAACACAGCACAGCACTGACACACAACACAGCACAGCACTGACACTCAACACAGCACTGACACTCAGCACTGACACACAACACAGCACTGACACACAGCACAGCACTGACACACAACACAGCACTGACACACAGCACAGCACTGACACACAACACAGCACTGACACTCAGCACTGACACAACACAGAACACAGCACAACACTGTCACACAACACAGTACTGACACACAGCACAGCACTGACACTCAGCACTGACGCACAAAACAGCACAGCACACAACACAGCACTGACACAGAACACAACACAGCACTGACACACAGCACTGACACACAACACAGCACAGCACTGACACACAACACAGCACTGACACTCAGCACTGACACACAACACAGCACTGACACACAGCACAGCACTGACACACAACACAGCACTGACACTCAGCACTGACACAACACAGAACACAGCACAACACTGTCACACAACACAGTACTGACACACAGCACAGCACTGACACTCAGCACTGACGCACAAAACAGCACAGCACACAACACAGCACTGACACAGAACACAACACAGCACTGACACACAACACAGCACAGCACTGACACACAGCACACAACACAGCACTGACATACAACACAGAACACAGCACAACACTGACACACAACACAGCACTGACGCACAGCACTGACACTCAGCACTGACGCACAACACAGCACAGAACACAGCACATCACTGACACAACACACAGCACAGCACTGACATACAGAACAGCACAGCACAGAACACAGCACATCACTGACACACAACATAGCACAGCAGTGACACACAACATAGCACTGACACACAGCACAGCACTGACACACAACACAGAACACAGCACAGCACTGACACACAGCACAACACTGACACACAACACAGCACTGACACACAACACAGAACACAGCACAGCACTGACACACAGCACAACACTGACACACAGCACAGCACTGACACACAACACAGAACACAGCACAGCACTGACATACAACACAGAACTGACATACAACACAGAACACACCAAAGCACTGACACACAGCACAACACTGACACACAGCACAACACTGACACACAACATAGTACAGCAGTGACACACAACACAGCACTGACACACAGCACAGCACTGACATACAACACAGAACACAACACAGCACTGACACACAACACAGCACTGACTCGCAACACAAAACACAGCACAACACTGACACACAACACACAGCACAGCACTGACACACAACACACAGCACAGCACACAACACAGCACTGACACACAACACAGCACTGACTCGCAACACAGAACACAGCACAACACTGACACACAACACAGAACACAGCACAGCACTGACACACAACACACAGCACATCACTGACACACAACACACAGCACAGCACTGACATACAACACAAAACACAGCACATCACTGACACACAACACACAGCACAGCACTGACATACAACACAAAACAGCACAGCACACAACACAGCACTGACATACAACACAGAACACAACACAGCACTGACACACAACACAGCACAGCACTGACACACAGCACAGCACTGACACACAGCACACAACACAGCACTGACATACAACACAGAACACAGCACAGCACTGACACACAGCACTGACACACAACACTGACACACAACACAGAACACAGCACAGCACTGACACACAACACAGCACTGACACTCAGCACTGACACACAACACAGCACTGACATACAACACAGAACACAGCACAGCAGTGACACACAACACAGCACTGACACACAGCACACAACACAGCACTGACATACAACACAGAACACAGCACAGCACTGACACACAGCACAGCACTGACACTCAGCACTGACACACAACACAGCACTGACACACAGCACAGCACACAACACACAGCACAGCACTGACACACAACACAGCACTGGCACACAATACAGTACTGACACACGGTACAGCACTGACGCACAACACAGAACACAGCAAAGCACTGACACACAGCACTGACACGCAACACGGCACAGAACGCAGCACATCACTGACACACAACACACAGCACAGCACTGACATACAACACAAAACAGCACAGCACACAACACAGCACTGACATACAACACAGAACACAACACAGCACTGACACACAACACAGCACTGACTCGCAACACAGAACACAGCACAACACTGACACACAACACAGAACACAGCACAGCACTGACACACAACACACAGCACAGCACTGACATACAACACAAAACACAGCACATCACTGACACACAACACACAGCACAGCAGTGACACACAACACAGCACAGAGCACAGCACACAACACAGCACTGACACACAGCACAGCACTGACATACAACATAGTACAGCAGTGACACACAACACAGCACTGACACTCAGCACTGACACACAACACAGCACTGACACACAGCACAGCACACAACACACAGCACAGCACTGACACACAACACAGTACTGACACACAGTACAGCACTGACGCACAACACAGAACACAGCAAAGCACTGACACACAACACAGCACTGACGCACAGCACTGACACGCAACACAGAACACAGCACAGCACTGACACACAACACACAGCACAGCACTGACATACAACACAAAACAGCACAGCACACAATACAGCACTGACACACAACACAGCACTGACTCGCAACACAGAACACAGCACAACACTGACACACAACATAGTACAGCAGTGACACACAACACAGCACTGACACACAACACAGCACTGACACTCAGCACTGACACACAACACAGCACACAACACACAGCACAGCACTGACACACAACACAGCACTGGCACACAACACAGTACTGACACACAGTACAGCACTGACGCACAACACAGAACACAGCAAAGCACTGACACACAACACAGCACTGACGCACAGCACTGACACGCAACACAGCACAGGACACAGCACATCACTGACACACAACACACAGCACAGCACTGACATACAACACAAAACAGCACAGCACACAACACAGCACTGACACACAACACAGCACTGACTCGCAACACAGAACACAGCACAGCACTGACACACAACACAGAACACAGCACAACACTGACACACAACACACAGCACAGCACTGACATACAACACAAAACACAGCACATCACTGACACACAACACACAGCACAGCACTGACATACAACACAAAACACAGCACATCACTGACACACAACACACAGCACAGCACTGACATACAACACAAAACAGCACAGCACACAACACAGCACTGACATACAACACAGAACACAACACAGCACTGACACACAACACAGCACTGACTCGCAACACAGAACACAGCACAACACTGACACACAACACAGAACACAGCACAGCACTGACACACAACACACAGCACAGCACTGACATACAACACAAAACACAGCACATCACTGACACACAACACACAGCACAGCACTGACATACAACACAAAACAGCACACAACACAGCACTGACATACAACACAGAACACAACACAGCACTGACACACAACACAGCACTGACATACAACACAGAACACAGCAAAGCACTGACACACAACACAGCACTGACTCGCAACACAACACAGCACAACACTGACACACAACACACAGCACAGCACTGACATACAACACAAAACACAGCACATCACTGACACAACACACAGCACAGCACTGACATACAACACAAAACAGCACAGCACACAACACAGCACTGACATACAACACAGAACACAGCACAGCACTGACACACAGCACTGACACACAACACTGACACACAACACAGAACACAGCACACAACACAGCACTGACACAGCACACAACACAGCACTGACATACAACACAGAACACAGGACAACACTGACACACAACACAGAACACAGCACAGTACTGACACACAACACAGAACACAGCACAGCACTGACACACAACACAGAACTGACATACAACACAAAACACAGCACATCACTGACACATAACACAGCACAGCAGTGACACACAACACAGCACAGAACACAGCACACAACACAGCACTGACACACAGCACAGCACTGACATACAACATAGTACAGCAGTGACACACAACACAGCACTGACACTCAGCACTGACACACAACACAGCACTGACACACAGCACAGCACTGACACACAACACAGCACTGACACACAACACAGTACTGACACACAGTAAAGCACTGACGCACAACACAGAACACAGCAAAGCACTGACACACAACACAGCACTGACGCACAGCACTGACACGCAACACAGCACAGAACACAGCACATCACTGACACACAACACACAGCACAGCACTGACATACAACACAAAACAGCACAGCACTGACACACAACACAGCACAGAACACAGCACATCACTGACACACAACACACAACACAGCACTGACACACAACACAGCACTGACTCGCAACACAGAACACAGCACAACACTGACACACAACACAGAACACAACACAGCACTGACTCGCAACACAGCACTGACTCGCAACACAGAACACAGCACAGCACTGACACACAACACACAGCACAGCACTGACATACAACACAAAACAGCACAGCACACAACACAGCACTGACACACAACACAGCACTGACTCGCAACACAGAACACAGCACAACACTGACACACAACACAGAACACAGCACAACACTGACACACAACACACAGCACAGCACTGACATACAACACAAAACAGCACAGCACTGACACACAACACACAGCACAGCACACAACACAGCACTGACATACAACACAGAACACAACACAGCACTGACACACAACACAGCACTGACTCGCAACACAAAACACAGCACAACACTGACACACAACACACAGCACAGCACTGACACACAACACACAGCACAGCACACAACACAGCACTGACACACAACACAGCACTGACTCGCAACACAGAACACAGCACAACACTGACACACAACACAGAACACAGCACAGCACTGACACACAACACACAGCACAGCACTGACACACAACACAGAACACAGCACAGCACTGACACACAACACACAGCACAGCACTGACATACAACACAAAACACAGCACATCACTGACACACAACACACAACACAGCACTGACATACAACACAGAACACAGCACAGCACTGACACACAACACAGCACAGCACTGACACACAGCACAGCACTGACACACAGCACACAACACAGCACTGACATACAACACAGAACACAGCACAGCACTGACACACAGCACTGACACACAACACTGACACACAACACAGAACACAGCACAGCACTGACACACAACACAGCACTGACACTCAGCACTGACACACAACACAGCACTGACATACAACACAGAACACAGCACAGCACTGACACACAACACAGCACAGCACTGACACACAGCACAGCACTGACACACAGCACACAACACAGCACTGACATACAACACAGAACACAGCACAGCACTGACACACAGCACTGACACACAACACTGACACACAACACAGAACACAGCACAGCACTGACACACAACACAGCACTGACACTCAGCACTGACACACAACACAGCACTGACATACAACACAGAACACAGCACAGCAGTGACACACAACACAGCACTGACACACAGCACACAACACAGCACTGACATACAACACAGAACACAGCACAGCACTGACACACAGCACAGCACTGACACTCAGTACTGACACACAACACAGCACTGGCACACAATACAGTACTGACACACAGTACAGCACTGACGCACAACACAGAACACAGCAAAGCACTGACACACAGCACTGACACGCAACACGGCACAGAACGCAGCACATCACTGACACACAACACACAGCACAGCACTGACATACAACACAAAACAGCACAGCACACAACACAGCACTGACATACAACACAGAACACAACACAGCACTGACACACAACACAGCACTGACTCGCAACACAGAACACAGCACAACACTGACACACAACACAGAACACAGCACAGCACTGACACACAACACACAGCACAGCACTGACATACAACACAAAACACAGCACATCACTGACACACAACACACAGCACAGCACTGACATACAACACAGAACACAGCACAGCACTGACACACAGCACTGACACAGAACACAGCACAGCACTGACACACAACACAGAACACAGCACAGCACTGACACACAACACAGAACACAGCACAACACTGACACACAACACAACACTGACACACAACACAGCACTGACACTCAGCACTGACACACAACACAGCACTGACACACAGCACAGCACAGCACAGCACTGGAGGGCACTGTACTGTGGTCCCCAGACTGCCATGCCTTCACTGGGTTACACCGGTGCTGAACCCCTCGTGTCTCCACTCTGAGGGGCGTCTGGCTGTGTATCCAGGATGGCAGAAGTGCTGTTCTGTGCAGTTTTACTGTGAGGGATCGTTGTGGGTGGGGCTTCGTCACATACAGGGCTGGTGCATGGAGCCACTCACACTGTAGTGCATTGCAGAATAAACTGACTGACTGACGCACTGACACACTGACTGACTGATTGACTGACGCACTGACTGACGCACTGACACACTGATACACTGACTGACTGACTGACACACTGACTGATTGACACACTGATACACTGACTGACGCACTGACTGACTGACACAGACTGACTGACGCACTGACTGACTGACTGACACACTCAATGGCTGAATGACACACTATTACACAGTCACGCACATGGACAGATGCAGAATGAAAACACGCAATTTCTCCCACACGTGTATGCTCAGACAGTGTTTAGCAGGGAGTCTCTCTCTTTGTTCCTCTACCTTTTCTCTCTCTCTCTCTCTCTCTCTCTCTCCCCCCCCCACGCGTATTTGAAGGTCACCTCAGCATTAGAAGGTGCCAGTTTGGCTGAATTATTGAGTGTGGGAGACAGAGCCAGAGAGGCACAGAACAGCACACACATAACACATTCTCTCACACACACACAATAACACACTCTCTCACACACACACACTCACACTCACACAGACTCTGATCCCTCACCACTGCCCCTCCTTCTTGTACTGGTGACCCAGCAGTGTCCAGCAGTGCCCAGCAGTGTCCAGCAGTGCCCAGCGGTGCCCAGTAGTTCCCAGCAGTGTCCAGCATTGTCCTATAGTGTATAGCAGTGCCCAGCAGTGTCCTATAGTGCCCAGCAGTGTCCTATAATGCCCAGCAGTGTCCAGTAGTGCCCAGCAGTGCCCAGTAGTTCCCAGCAGTGTCCAGCATTGTCCTATAGTGTATAGCAGTGCCCAGCAGTGTCCTATAGTGCCCAGCAGTGTCCTATAATGCCCAGCAGTGTCCAGTAGTGCCCAGCAGTGCCCAGTAGTTCCCAGCAGTGTCCAGCATTGTCCTATAGTGTATAGCAGTGCCCAGCAGTGTCCTATAGTGCCCAGCAGTGTCCTATAATGCCCAGCAGTGTCCAGTAGTGTCCAGCAGTGCCCAGCAGTGTCCTATAATGCCCAGCAGTGTCCAGTAGTGCCCAGCAGTGCCCAGTAGTTCCCAGCAGTGTCCAGCATTGTCCTATAGTGTATAGCAGTGTCCAGTAGTGTCCTATAGTGCCCAGCAGTGTCCTATAATGCCCAGCAGTGTCCAGTAGTGTCCAGCAGTGTCCAGTAGTGCCCAGCAGTGTCCTATAATGCCCAGCAGTGTCCAGTAGTGCCCAGCAGTGTCCTACAATGCCCAGCAGTGTCCAGTAGTGACCAGCAGTGTCCAGGGGAAAAGAGTCCATTCTGTTTTTGCGTATTGAACAAAAACAGTGGCTGTGAACAACAAGTGCCTGTGACTGGGATTCCCAGGGCAGTGTTGGTGTTGCCAAGCACTGCCAGGACTGAAATGCCAGCCAGGCTTTATGTTTTACATAGTTTGCTTATTATAATTATAATAATCCCCCTATTTATTATTATTATTATCTTGTTGTATTCAAAACAGAAAAGACAATAAACAAAAATTAGCGGGCCGCTGAACTTTACACAGGAGTGTGTGTGTGTTTGAAGAGGACAGAGAGGTGTTTAGGCCGCAGTGTGTACAGGCTGTTCAGTGTGTGGTGGGGGAGGGGAGACAGATTGAGACTGAACGTCAGACCTGCTGTGTGTGTGTGTGTGTGTGTGAGTGTGCATGCATGCGTGAGTGTATACATATATATACATATATATATATATATATATGTGTGTGTGTGTGTCTGTGTGTGTATATGCATATGCATGTGTGATTGAGTGCTTGTGTATGCAAGTGTGTGTTTGTGTGTGTGTATGTTCTTATGTGTGTACGTGTGTGTGTGTGTGTGTGAGTGTGACTCATACTATACAGGGCTGGGCTGAGCACAGACAGTACAGAGAGGCTGTCTCTCCTCCCCCTCTCTCTCTCTATCTCTCTCTCTCTCTCTCTCTCTCAATTCAATTCAATTCAAAGTGCTTTATTGACATGACAAAAAAAATTGTATTGTCAAAGCAATTGGACATACATACATATATGGAAAATAAATAATATAATTATAAATCACAATAAGATGTATTAAAGTACAGAAGGAAAAAAATATCTCTCCCTCTTCCTCTCTCTCTCTCCCTCTCTCTCCTTCTCCCTCGCTCTCTCTCTCTCGGTGCTGTTTCTAGCAGCACAGTGTCCTGGTCCCCAGTGGTTCAGCTCTGTGTGAGTCATGATCACCTTCCTCCTCCTCCTCCTCGTCACAGAGCAGCAGGGAGTAAAAATAATGATAATATAATTATAATTATAAATATGGTAAAAATAGTTGCCCTGCCCTGTGTCCAGCCCTGTCTCACCTAGACCATGCGACTACTACGTCTACTGCTACTGATAATACTAAGAATATAATAATAATAATAATGATTTTATAAATAACAACCATAACAATACTATACTACTAATACTACTAATGACAGTATAATAATATCAGTGATAATACTTGATGATTATCCCCGTGTGTCCAGTCAGGTTCAGCATCTCCGTGTCCAGGGGGTATAGTGATAGATGTCATTGCGTCACGGGGGCTGGAGTGCAGCTGTGTATTCATGCCAGGGCGCCGTGTCTCCGTGCCGGAGTGGCAGCCCCACAGAAAGCTGTCCCACAGCAAGCTGTCACACAGGAAGCTGTCACAGGGCCCAGCCAGCCGCCTCGCCTCACAGTCATCTGTGTGTCGAGGTCTCTGGCCAGTGAGAAATGTAGAGCTGTGCTCAGTGTAAATACTCAAGGGTCTCTGTGTGAGAGAGTGAGTGTGTGTGGGGGGTGTCAGATATGTGAGTGTGTTTGTCTATAGATGTGTGAGTGTGTATGCGTGAGAGAGAGAGTGTGTGTGTGTCTGTAGATGTGGGAGTGTGTATTTGGTTAGTAAGAAAAAGGGGATTAGCAGGGCTTAAATGAGAGACAGACAGAGAGATAGAGAGAGGAAGAGAGATTGAGAGAGAGAGAGAGAGAGAGAGAGAGAGAGAGAGAGAGAGAGAGAGGGGGGGGGGGAAGAAGGGGAGGAAGGGAAAGCCGAGGGCAGTAGGTGAGATTTTCTTTTTTGTTACATTAGCAGTGTAACCTCCTCAGTGGAGGTAATAACCCAGTTATAACCAGGTGTGTTATAACAGGAGGGGTAACAGTAGTGACAAAGTCCTGTTACAGTAGGGGGCTGTAGGAACAGTGTGTGAGTGAGAGTTACGCACACACACACACACACACACACACACATGCAGACACACACACACACACACACACACAAACACACATGCAGACACTCACACACACGCAGACACACACACACACACACAAACACACGCAGACACACACACACACAGACACGCATACACACACACACACAAACACACATGCAGACACACACACAGACACGCCTATTACAACTCAGGTGCTGAACATCGCTGTCTCCGTGGAAACGGCACCGCTACGTCACCCCCTGCTCCTCTCTTGGATCCCGTTGCCGTGGAAACTGGCCTGCACAGCGCTTTTACAGTGTGATGTGAGGGGGGTGAGGTGTGTGTGTGGGGGGGGGATGACTCATCCCTTTACCGACTCCCTCCCCGACTCTCACACTCACACGCTCTCAGACTCGGTGACGCGCTCTGGCCACACAGCTGTCACCTCCATGCAGCTAGCGTGTGCAGAGTGCAATAGAGCATCAGGACACGGAGCAGACACCCAAACACTGTCACACACTCACGTTTGTATAATCCCACAAGGTTGTATAACCACTCCAGAGTTTTACACAAACTACACACACATATAGGAGTGTGAAAGCCGACAACAGCCCCAGCTCCTTGGGGGACACAGATCTGGGCGCTTGTTGTTCCTCTCGGCTCTGGGTTGTGTTGAGCTGCCAGTCCTGCCGCACAATCCCTGTCCCCGTGGTCATCCCAGCCTCCGTTGCTGTTGTCGTGTGTGAGTGCTTGTTGTTCTTGTGGCTGTGGTTGTGTGGCTGCCCCTCTCGCAGGGCGGGTGACAGATGGTGCTCCAGTGAGAGGGATTAATATCAGGATCCCAGACTCAATCCGCTCTGCGGAGCACCAGTAAAAATAGACACGCTTAATCTCCTGCAGAGAGCGAACACGTGTGACAGCGTGAGTGAGTGACTGTGTGTTTGTGTGTGAGAGAGTGAGTGAGTGTGAGTTTGTGTGTGTGGGTGAGTCTGTGTGTTTCAGTGTGTGACTCTGCAGCAGTCCAGTCCAGTCCAGTCCAGTCCAGTCCAGTAATGTTCGCAATACCCTGCCGGTTCTGTTACACACAGCAGGAGTTAACAATGAAAGTGAATATGAGTTGTGGTGGGTGTGGGGGGGTACCCTTGAGCTGAGAGTGCAGTGCCAGTGTGTGTGACGCAGTGCCGCCCCTCCTGCAGGTGTTTGCCATCTTTGCGTTCGCCACGTGTGGGAGCTACTCCGGCGAGTTCCGCATGAGCGTGGAGTGCAAGACACGCAACGAGAGCGATCTCAGCATAGAGGTGCAGTTTGAGTACCCCTTCAGGTATGAGACTGTCTGTCTGTCTCTGTGTATCTGTCAGTGTGTCAGTTTCTCTGTCAGTGTGTCATTTTCTCTGTCCGTGTGTCTGTGTATCTGTCAGAGTGTCTGTCAGTACAGTGTCTGCTTGGCCCTGTGTAACTGTTATTCAGTTATCTCTCAGTGTTGGTCTGTCTGTCTGTGGTTGAATCCGTCTGTCTGTCCTCTGTGTTCTCTCAGTGTCTGTTTGTCTGTCTGGGTCTTTGCCCCAGTAGAGAGCCTCACCTCTGCTCCCTCCCTCCTCCCAGGCTGCACCAGGTGTATTTTGATGCACCGACCTGCACTAAGGGCGGCAGCGAGCGCCTGTTCCTGGTGGGCGATTACTCATCCTCGGCGCAGTTCTTCGTCACCATCGGCGTCTTCACCTTCCTGTACTCACTGGCCGCGCTGCTCATCTACTTCTTCTTCCAGGAGAAATACAGAGAGAACAACAAGGGCCCCATGGTGGTGAGTCAGGGTTGGATGCCCAGATGGGTGTCTGTCTCTCTGCATCTCTCTGTGTCTCTCTTCTTCTATCTGTCTCTCTCTATGTCTCTCTCTACTTCTGTTTGTGTCTCTGTGTTTCTCTACTTCTGTCTGTCTCTCTACTTCTTTCTGCGTGTGATTGGCCAGGCTGTGTGTGCATGTAACAGGCTTTGTGTGCATTGCAGGACTTTGGCGTGACGTGTGTATTTGCCTTCATGTGGCTGGTGAGCTCGGCCGCCTGGGCCAAGGGGCTGTCCGACGTTAAGACGGCCACAGACCCCGAGCGCGTTCTCACACTGGTGACAGCCTGCGAGCGTGAAGAGAACCGCTGCAAGGAAGTGCACGACCCCGTCATGTCTGGCCTCAACACCTCCGTCGTGAGTCACACTGGGCCTGGGAGACTCCTACAACCTGACACACTGGGAGACTGACACACTGGGAGATGGCTACACACTGACACAATGGGAGACTGACACACTGACACAATGGGAGACTGCTACACACTGACACAATGGGAGACTGTTACACACTGACACACTGGGAGACGGCTACACACTGACACACTGGGACTGGGAGACTGCTATACACTGATACACTGGCACACTGACACACTGGGAGACTGCTACACACTGACACACTGGGAGACTGCGACACACTGACACACTGGGAGACTGACACACTGACACATTGGGAGACTGGTGTACACTGGCACACTGACACACTGGGGTGTTGTCAGACTGACGCAGTGGAACACTGACGCATGTTGATGCCCCCCTGCCTTTCTCTCCAGGTATTCGGCTTCCTGAACCTCATCCTCTGGCTCGGTAACCTGTGGTTCGTGTTCAAGGAGACCGGCTGGACCGCCCCGTTCATGCGCTACCCACCCCCCGCCCAGGAGAAGCAGCCCGCCCCTGAGTCCTTTGGTCAGCCCGGGCCCGGCTACGGCCAGGAGGGCGGCTACAGCCAGGGCGGGGATCCCTACGCCGCATCCCAGGGCGGCTACCAGCCCGACTACGGCCAGCAGGGCGGCTACAACCAGGGCGGGGACTACACCCAGGGTGGCTACAGCCAGCAGGGGGCGCCCACCTCTTTCTCCAACCAGATGTGAGCGGCGCGGCCCGAGCCGAGCAGCAGCGAGGCGGTGAGTGACACCGGAGGAGGGGAGTGTGTCTGTGTGTGTATGAGTGTGTCAGTTCAATATGATGCTTACTTATATATCTATCTTCTCATCCTTTCTGTTTCCGTCTCTCTCCGTCTCTCTCTCCCGCTTTTTCTCTGCAGAAGGAGGTGGATAGTGTGTAGCAGAGAGCCACTGGCTTCACTGAAGATCCCTCTGTCCCTCTGTCTGTCTGTTTGTCCATCTATCCGTCCGTGAGCAGAAGGGGTGGGGGTTTATCACTCAGAGGGAGGGGGGGGGTGTCTTTGTGTCAGTGTGCTGCTCCTGTAGCCTTTCCCAGACAGTGACGTTTAAAAAAAACACAAGAACACACAAAAAAAACAGATAGATAGATCAAATAGATAAATAAATGAATAAACAAACTTGAAAACCACACAGTACCAAAACAGAGTGAACTGGTTTTAAAACACAAAGGGGGGGAAACAAAAAAAAGAAATGACGATGACATTCAAATGATTATAATACTGATACATTTTGAGCGAATGTACTTGTCTGTGCTGTGTAAATATCAATATGAAGACATATATATATACATGAATATATGTTGTGTATGGATTTCTGCTTCTACACTAATGCTCGAGATGACGTAGTGAATAGTATCGGCCGCCAGTTCGGGACAGCGGTCCACACAGCTGCCCCCGCCACGTGATCTTTTTATCGATCGATCGATTTTGTTCATTTATTCATTTATTTTGTACGTGCGTTTGTTTTCCTTTGGATTATGTCTCCTCTCCTCCGTCCTTCTCTCCGTCTCTCTCCCTGTTTTGTGTCCCGTCTTTTCAGCAGCTTTCAGAAAGGAGGCGCGTTTTCGATACCTGTGATTTGAGCCGTCTTCAGAAACGTCTGTAACATTAAGAGAAGAAAACAATCTGCAGAGTTTTAATGCAGTCAGGAGGGAGAGAGGGAGAGGGAGAGAGATAGAGAGATGCACCGAAACACACAGCGAGAGGGAGAGACAGAGAGAGAGGGAGGAAGGAGGAGAGATGTGATGTGATGTGGGGCTGTATTTTGAGCCACAAACTCAATTAGCAGAGGCTTTTATCCTTAATAACACCGACACAATTTAACACACCTGCGGACATTGTGTGTGGGGGGGGCACATCTCTGTCCACACCACTTTTATCTCAGAGGTCAGAGGTCAGAGGCTTGAGCCAATCACCCGAGATTATATACTTGATCTCTCACTGCTGACGTTATTATTGTTATGGCTGATTGTGGCTGCGTCTCTGTGGCATCGTGCGTTTGTATCCCCCTCTGCTGGCTGGTTTGTGTAACTGCACTGCTCCAGACCTGCTGTAATCTCAGCATCACATGACATCACAATCCCCCCCCCCCCCACTCCCGCAGACCAAAACTCAGCGTCTTGAGAGCAAAGCAAGAGGACGGTGACATTGACCAGCAGCGCGCCGTCACCGCTGACCACAGCAGGAGACATTCAAACCGCGACTGGAATGAAGAACACAATATGAGCGCAAGTCAAGCTGAACTGTGTCCCGGTTATTGTCTTTCATGTCTGTGTGTATTGTCTTTCATCGTCTAAACCCGTCTCCTGCGTCTCAGACGGAGACAGCGGTCATGAGTCTGTCTGCCTCTGACCCCCAGATCAACAGCCAATCAACAACCCCCTCTCTCTCTCCCTCTCCCTCCCTTCCCCTCTCTCTCATCACTATCTCTCTCTCTCTGTCCCGTTTTCTTTTTACTCCAGTGCTCTCTTCATTCAAATGTATTTATTTATGTTATTTTTATGACTGTTATTGTAATAATAATCATTATTGCTATTATATATTTGGCCAATGTATTTTATCCAAAGAAACCCCTACATGAATAATATATATGTGCGTGTGTGTGTGCGCGTGCGCGTGTGCGTGTGCGTGAGTGAAAGAGCACGACACAGTAAATGCTACAGGCAGACGGAGACGGAGAGGCAGGTCGACTCACCTGCAGCCCCAACACCGTGGCTGTTGATGCTGGAGTGAGGCGGGGGTCAGGGGTCAGGGCTTGTGTGGGGAGCCAGCTGTGTGTCCAGTCAGTGCAGGAGTCCTTTATTCCACTTTCCTCTTCTCCTCTACCCCGTCGTGTCTTTCGTTTTCTTATTTCATTGTTCTTGACTTTTTTTTTTTTGCTGAGATTTTTTTTTTTTTTAGAAACAAAGAATCAAGACACTGATAAGATGCATCACAATCTCTCTCTCTCTCTCTCTCTCTTTCTGTCTCCCCGCTCCTCTCAGTCTCTCTGTCGTTCCCCTCTGCCCCTTCTCTCTCTCCCTCTCGCTGTCTCTCGGCCTTTCATTTTCTCCTTCTCTCTCTTCCTCTCTCTCTCTGTTATAAATAGATAACTATATAAACAATCTATTGTAAGTTGTTCCTGGTGTGTCTGTGATTTCGAGATGCCGCTAAGTTTGTGCTGTGTTACTGTGTATGATGTATTATTAATATTAACCTTCTGAAGATGACGCAGAGAGAAATTTAATTATATATATATATATATATATATATTATATCTGAGACGTTCAAACAACCACTGTTCTCGTCTTCTCTTCTCTTCTCTTCTCTTCTATTCTATTCTATGGACTCCACGTGAAAAAAAAATTGCAAAAAAATACAAAAGATAAAAAATAAAATTGAAATTATCCTGTTGAGTTTAAATCCCTTGTGTCCATGTCTTTATTTCGCTGATCTAATGCCTGTCTGTCTGTCTCTCTCTGTCTGTCTGTCTGTCTGTCTGTCTGATTGGCTACAGTATTGGGAGTGAACACAGGGTTGGAGCGAGAGGCGGTGGGGGGGTAGAGAGGGAGAGAGATGATGTATGCAGAGGGGAAGGACGTAAGGAAAGGTAGAAACTCTGTACAGTGATTCGCCACAATACCACGAAACCCTGCAGGTGGTTTTGTGTGGATATTATCAATAATTATTAATTTGAATTGATCGATAAACACCCAAAACCTCATGGACCTCAGTGGTGGTCCTCTCCCAGTGGATCCTGCCACAGTGTGGTCAATAACCAGTCAGCATTAAATCATATGTTTGACAGCCAATCAGCAGTGAGGATTTACAGCCGTTTGATCAGAAGTGCTTCCTTTCAAATACCAGTCAACCACACCCCCAGTGCCCACAAAATATACACAATTTACATGAGACTAACTAACAAGATGCATGTTGTTTACAGTTTTTCTCAATTGCGTACAACCATTTTTCTAAAATCTACAGCATAAAAGCAAAATCCCTAAATCCATTTATAAAGCTTTTCATCATGTTCTTGCCTTTGTACTTTGAAAGCTCATCCTTGACATTGGTTTGCAAAACTGTAAATACACATTTCATCAATGAATACAAAATGCACTCAAAAGTGTTTTGTTCGCACTTTGGTAAAGTCATGTGCTGAATTGAAGTTCATCCGCTCAGTCAGTCAGCAAACGCAAGGCGCTCAATTCTAAACTGGCCAATCAGTGTTGGTCAATCAGCACTATATAATGGGGAGTGGGCTATTTTGACCCTTTTTGGGGCAGACACAATGGAAGCTGGGAGAGGGAGGTGAAGGTCGTGCTAGAGATGAGGAAGAGGAGGACAAGCCTGTCAGAGAGGAGCAAGACCAGCAGCCATATGTGATGAGATTCGAGCAACAATAGTTGACACTGGTCAACGTGTTCAGCCAAATCTGTCCAGACCGATTGAGCTCAATCATCCGAACCTTCAGGAGGGACGACCAGTGCTTTGGAGACTTGTGAAACTATTCTATTGGCGCCAATGTACAAAGCAAATTACAGTGTGTACAGTACTGTAAATCAAGATGTTTGATTATCTGGTCTTGCTGGACAACGATCTGTTCTAGTGCTGTAAATACCGAGAACGTTTGTCTGCTGGTCTAGAATTCAGAGAAGAGCACGTGGAGGCCGCCGTCAGCAACTCTTCTCAGACGAACAAGAAACTGCAACAGTGGACGTGGTTCGGGAGAACAATGCCATTTGCCTTCGGAAGATCAAGCAAAACAGTATTGAAGACGATCAAACATTTGCCAACCATAGACAGGGTTCTTCAGAATGAAACGTGTGCAGAGCTCCCTGTGACTGGAGCACTGAGAGGCTGAAGGAGATCCGGTGCCAGGTTTCTCAGGTTTGTAAAGCTTTGCCACAGTATGTTTACATTTATTACTGTATTGTACTGAGTACAGTACTGCAAACATGAACCAAAGCCTTCTAATCCAGCAGGGATCTGCTGTACATGATGTGCTGCACTGGGATACTTCTGCACTGTCTCCACAGAGATCCATGGAGAGTGATTCCAGTGCCGTCCCACAGAGTGTGTGTTGATGAAGCAGGTTTTAATCTCGCAAAGCAGAGAAGGCGTGGCACAATGTCACCGGGCAGAGGGCAGCTGTTGACATCCCTGGTCAGTGTGGGGACATTACTATGTGTACCGCAATTGGTCAACAAGAGTGATACATCACCATGCCATTATTGGTCCTTACAACACTGACCGTCTTCTGGTGCTTCTCGATGGGCTGGCCCAAGGGCTGAGGGAAGCAGGTGAGGGACTCAATCTAACTATGTCATCATCTGGGACAATGTCCGGTTCCTCCACAGTGTCCCGGTGCAAGAGTGGTTCCAGGCCCATCTCCATTCCTCCGTGCCATTGAAGCGTTTTTTTCATTTTGCAAATACACTCTTGTTTTGAGAAATGACAATAGTGTTCCGAAAAATGCTTGTACGCAATTGAGAAAAACTGTAGAATACTGGAGTAGTTGTTTCAATGCTTGTAATGTGTGTAGTAGTGTATCTCTGTATTTACTGTACAAGTGTAGTTCTTATGAGTTGCCACAAGAGGCTGACAGGGGTCAAGGCTTTACTGAGAGGATAGTGCTGTTACACTAGGGGCTGTAGTAACAGTGTAGTAGAATAGTACTGTTACAGTAGAGGCTGTAGTAACAGTGTAGTAGAATAGTGCTGTTACAGTAGAGGCTGTAGTAACAGTGTAGTAGAATAGTGCTGGGACTGTAGTAACAGTGTAGTAGAATAGTGCTGGGCCTGTAGTAACAGTATAGTAGAATAGTCCTGTTATAGTAGGGGCTGTAGTAACAGTACAGTAGAATAGTGCTGGTACAGTAGAGGCTGTAGTAACAGTGTAGTAGAATAGTACTGTTACAGTAGAGGCTGTAGTAACAGTGTAGTAGAATAGTGCTGTTACAGTAGAGGCTGTAGTAACAGTGTAGTAGAATAGTGCTGGGCCTGTAGTAACAGTATAGTAGAATAGTCCTGTTATAGTAGGGGTCTGTAGTAACAGTACAGTAGAATAGTGCTGGTACAGTAGGGGGCTGTAGTAACAGTGTAGTAGTATAGCCCCCCTTGGCTCAGTAGGCCCATTGTGAAAGTGCAGTTGTGTTATAGTAAAGAGTGACATAGTTTAATAGTAAGAGCGCTCTCCGGGACCCAGCCGGGCTGCACAGTCAATAACAGGAAGCTCTTTCCTCGGTCAGGGCGAGTCTCAACACGTCCAGGAAGCAGTGAGGTGACATTGGGCGTCAGCGTCCGCCGCGGGGGGGGTGGCGCTGCTGCTGCTCACTGGGTCCCAGCCGGGCCCGGGGCCGAGACGTCCGTCTCTCAGCTTCCTGTCCCGCTTCGCTTTGGACACCGTCCTGAAAGACAAACAACAGCCCCTTATCTGCAGCGCACACTCCTCCGTCACCTGCCACGGCTGCCGCTGCTCTCCTTCACCCTGCTTTCCTCTCTCTCTCTGCCTCGCCCCCTCTCTCCCTTTTTGTCTCCCTCTCCCTCCTGTCTTCTCTCCCTCTCTCTCTCTTTTCTCTGTCACCTGTAGGGCTATGCAGCAGCAGTCCAGTCCAGTCGGCTCTCTTCAGCAGGACACACAGGACTGGACAGTGAAGTGTCCACTCTGTCCTTCAGTCACTGTAGCATCACAGAACTCAGCACATCACTCCAGTGTGAGGCGGCCCTTGAAATGTTATAGAAATAAGACATGTTCCTAAAAAATCTAAAGAGATTCTGCAGTTCAGGTGAGAAACAGGTTGTGTTCCCCCCCTTACGGGTAGGTCTCTCAGCACAGTCACTCTACCATGTACCCCCCTGATTTTATTAAAAAAGGAATACAAATTAAAAACCTGTAGTTGTAATCCGCAGCTCTGTGGTTGTTGTTTATAGATTAATCTCCTGGCCGGCCCAGATCTGAACCCAGCGTGGGGGTGGGGGGGCAGGAGCAACCTGGAGAGCCGAGAAAGACGAGAGAGAGAAGTGTAGAAACTTAATGCATTTTTCTTGGAGGGCACAGGACCTTCACAGGGCGTGTTTAAGTGGCAGTACACCCTGCTGAGGCCACAGGGAGGGTCTACAGCAGGTTTATTTATTTATTGTTTATTTCAATTTGAATCTGTGAAAAGATGGACTGACTCGCTGTCCTGCACTGGTTTTGCACTGGTTTTGCCCCGGGCGGTCAGTGTGCAGCTCCGTGCACAGCGTGCGTTACCTGCGTCCTGCTCTCCGCCGGGCTGTACCCTGATGACGGCGGGGCACCTTTAAGAGCCAGGCTCCGCCCAGCGCGCTGCTCAGGCCGGGCTGTCTCTCTCTGTCTCTCCGGGGGTTTGGGAGTCGGGCTGGGACTGAGCGGAGTGAGTGCGCCGCGGTGCAGTAAAGTGCAGTAAAGTACAGTAAAAGTGCAGCCGGGACAGTAGGTGCGCTGCGTGTCTGTGAACTTTTCGGGAGGAACAGAACCGGCGGAGACGGACCCGTCAGCAGAGCCGGTTAAACAGCGCAGCTCCCGCCGCTCTGGACGCGGCCCATGCGGGAGCCGAGCCGCTATGTTCACCCGCGGGTCCCGAAAGCGCCGGTCCGGCCGGGCGGTGAGAGCCTGTCTGTGTGTCTGTCCGTCTGTGTGTCTGTCCGTCTGTGTGTCTGTGTGTGTGTGTGTCTGTCCGTCTGTGTGTGTGTGTGTGTGTGTGTGTGTCTGTCCGTCTGTGTGTGTGTGTGTCTGTGTCTGTGTGTGTGTGTGTGTGTGTGTCTGTCCGTCTGTGTGTGTGTGTGTGTGTGTGTGTGTGTGTGTGTGTGTGTGTGTGTGTGTCTGTCTGTGTGTGTGTGTGTGTGTGTGTGTGTGTCTGTGTGTGTGTGTGTGTGTGTCTGTCTGTGTGTGTGTGTGTGTGTGTGTGTGTGTGTGTGTGTGTGTCTGTCTGTGTGTGTGTGTGTGTGTGTGTGTGTGTGTGTGTCTGTCCTCCGCTGCTGTCTCTTGACACAGTGTGTCCGCTGTGCTGCTGCTGCTACAGTAACTGTAACGAGCGACCTGGCGATACTTCGGGTTCACTGTGACGTGGGCAGCTGATCCAGGTGATTGTGCAGGTCCTGCGGTGTCCCGGGGCACGCTGGGTAACTTGAGGGGCTCGTTTTGTTGTGAAACTCATTTCCAAGACACCGCTCGCCGCTTGGGCTCTTAAGGGTTAATTGGCTGTTTTTTGCTAATTGCGGTCCCTTTATGTCTGAAAAGCATTTCAATGAAGCGGAGATGGCGGTGGGTGCTGTGAACCCTGTGTGTGTGTGACTGGCGGGGGGGATGGGCACGCGCAATTACCTGTCTCAGGTAGAGATGACGTCACCGAGGGAGCCGGACAGTTTCTTCTCTCTCTGCGCCCTCGCTTTGTGCCTCTTTCTTCAACCGCAAATCACGCTTTATTACTCCTGTAGCTCGTTAAGTATGAGTGTGATTCGATCTTATTCTACACATCTGTGCAATTGTATGAAACAGTCCAGGGAAAACCTTAGTGCTTTAAGCTGGTAGATGACTTCAGACTGCTCGGTCACTTGTATATGAATACGGGTTTAACCTCTTACTGGCAGGTTGGGTGGTGTGAGATTTCAAATGCGTATCAGCTGTATATATGCCAGCCTAGAGAGCAGTCCTCCGGTGGGTAAGGCTGGGCTAGCCCAGATAGAGAGTTTGGCCCAGGAGCCACCAGGGGCCTCCTCAGAGTAGAGCTCCACTCTGGTGCCCTGTGCCTGGGGCTCACTTCCCATCTTCAGCACCGCAAGACTCTCGCACTCGTGCGCTCAGAAAATGTATTCACACACACACACACCAATGGTATTTCTCCACTTGCCAGGAGTGTTTTTGTGCAGCCTGATGAATAATAGGGACGAGGCTAATTTAGTGCCTATGGAAATAACTACGCAACCCTTGTTATAACCCAGGTGTAAGTTTATTGTGTAGGAGAGAGCGAGAGATTGCTGATGGGTCTGATGCCTTGTGAAGAGAGGGAGAGAGGGATGGCTAAGCAACAGAGTTCTCCCTGAGGAATATAATGCTACTGCAACATTGGTTTTTGGATTTCAGGCTCGGGTATTGTATAATCTAGTATTATGTTTTTATAAGTTGCTCGTTTGATGTAATTTCGGTACAGTGGCATTGAATGGTGTCTTCCCTCTGGGTTATAGAGGTAGATGGATAAACAGCCCTGCGCAGTGATAACGCTGTGTACCTGGGCAACACTGAGCTCTGAGTACAGGAGGACAGACGTGTCTATAGATAGAGCTCCCACTGCCCTGCGGATGAACACAGTGCTGCCCCTGCCCGAGCCGTGCCTGTGTCCTGGGCCTGGTTGGTAGCGACTGTCTGCTTCCGTTCCTCACCCTGCAGGATGTTTATTTTTTTTTTTATTATAACCTGACACGATGAGTTATTGGATCTCCCGTCTCAGGTCTAGACTTGTAGCAGTTGTCGTATTATTGTGCTGGATCTCGTGGTTGTATTTTTTCTCGCCCTCATCCCTTCTCGTCTCGCCGCCTGGGAACCAGATCCGTTGGCAGAAGCGGCAGCGCCCGATGTGTCTGGGCTCTCCGTCACTGAGAGTGGTGGGACCCGTCGGTGTGTATACATCTCACGACACCGCGTCTGATAGCCGGCCCCTTCGCCCATGCGCCGGGGAGAGGGGCACTGTGGGGCAGAGGAGAGGAGAGGACTCTGGGAAACCTGTCCAGTCTCCCCTGCTACATGTCGTTGATCTCAGTCTCGTGGGTAGAGCGGCTCTGCACTGAGCTGGAAGTGCAAAGAATATTCTGTTGTTGAGACTTGGGCCTGGTCTTGGTTCAGGCTTGGAGTAAATAAAAGCTGCTAATGGGAAACCACCAGCCTGTACTCGCTCGGTGGCTTTGTTTTGTTTTGTCAGCTGGTTCCTTGTACTAATCGTGAACACAACCGCCATGCAATGCAGGTGTGTGGTTTGGTATGAGTGGGTGGGTCCAAGTCGGCCTTCAGTCAGAATGGAGCAGGTGAACGACTGCCCGTGTATCTGTGTAGTAGAGTACTTAAGTCTCGAGTTGCTGCTCTGTTTATGCTGCTGCTGTTTTTCACTGGGGAGAGGTGGAGGTCGACGCTGAAGCAACGCGGCGCTGTTGTCAGAATGTGCGCTGATTAATCTGCAGTGGCTGGAAGGAAATACTTGGAAACTTGTTCACCGAGAGAGAGAGAGAGAGAGAGAGAGAGAGAGAGAGGGAGGGAGGGAGGGAGGGAAAGGAATGTCTTTGTGCACACACAACTCACATTTTCAGGTTTTATTTGTGCTCGTAATCGGAGCGAGGCCCTGTTTCCAATTAAAACCGCGCATGTTTCGCAGCGATCGGGCTCCGTAATTGGAACAAGCTGATGACAGATACAGTACGCTGGCACACGCCTGCCTGGGCTCGCTCTCTCTCTTCGCCAGGCAAGGGTGTTTCAGTCCACTTCACCAGCCCGGTCTTATTGTCTCCACCAGGTTATAATATCATCAAGACTCCCTCCCTCTCTCTCTCCTGGGTGTCTCATGTGCAGTTTTGAAAGTGCAGTCCCTATCGGAAGCCCCTCCAGCCTGCCACAGCTAGCCCGTATCATGTCAGACTGCAATTACAGCTCATTAAAGCACTTTTACAGGCTGCCGTGTCTCCCCGCCCCTCTCTGTCTCCCCGCAGTGATCCCTGTGAGAGTGGCGTTCCTAATGAACGGGCCGCACCGCGCCAGGCCCTCCTCTGGCATCACACTTCCACTCCCGATGAGGGACACACGCACACACCCCTCTCTCCTTTACCTTCTTTTAACTTTCTTTCTTTCTTTGCTTCTCTCTCAGATGTGTGTGTGTGTGTGTGTGTGTGTGTGTGAGGCAGCGGGAGGGATGATTTGTAATGCCCTGCTTTGTCAGAGTCAGCAGCTGTTGTGATAAAGTGCTGAGCTCAGTGTTTCTGCTCTTCCCGAACCTCAGCCGTCGTCTGTTCTCAGGAATGCTCTCCTTGCCGCCTCTGAACTCCTTATTCCCTCTGACTCCTCTCCCCGAGCCGAGTGCAGAGCGGCTCCTTCACCTGGTTTCCTCTGCGCTCACCCACCATAGGATACTGCCCTCAGCCTGTGGGGGTTTGCATTTACCCTGCCACCTCCCCCAGCTCTCACTCTCTCACCCCAGGATCGGTCCCAGCCTCCCTGGACTGAGTTCTTCCCCCGCCAACCCTGACACGCTTGTCTCCACCCTGGGGGGGGCGTGCTCCCGGGGGACGACACACAGTCGGAAAACTTCCCTGCCGGTTATAATTAATTGGTTCCTAGAAGCAGCCCCTGTGGGAATCTTGCCTCTACAGGATGAGGGGACCAGGTCTTGTGGGAGGGTCTGGCTCAGGTGGGAGAAATTGCTCTTGAGCGCCCCCTTTAACGCTGAGAGGGGACTGCATAAATGCATCCGTAAATTGATGTATTGAATGTATTTATTATGTATAATTATACCTTCTGTGCACTTCCGTGGCCCTGCGTCTCTGCGGGGCTCCTCCAGTGTGTAGTTGTGAGCCGGTGGTGCACTCGTGTGAGGCGCTGTGACTCGTGCCGGGTGGGGAGGAGTGCGGTGTGCCGGTGCGTGTGCAGCTCGTCCGTGTCTCGCGCCTCCTGTAATTGAGGGCTCTGCGGCTGGGCCCTTAATGACTGTTTTGGCTGCAGCTGTGCCGTGTGTTTGCCTCAACGCCAGTCCCCTGTTATCCACAGGGTTTGTTCCCTGCACTGTGATGTGTGTGTCCTTTTAACCATAATAATAATAATGATCGTGATTATATAGTTTTATTTCGAGCTGATAATCGTGGGGCTTCATTAATCCATGTCCAGAGTGTAAACTATTCAGGGGCTGGTCTGTAGAGAGCACCCTCAGGACCAGCAAGACCGGCGCTGCTCAGGAACAGGGTTGGGCAGGAAACCGATCTCGCCTTTGCTGCCCCTGCCTTCCTGCAGCGCCTCGCTATTGTTGCTCTTCTGGTCCTCGCCGGTGAGACTCCCAGGCACCCAGAACTACTCTATTTGTTTTGCTCTCTCCTCCTCCTCCCCCTTCACCCTCTATCTCTCTCTCTCTCTCTCTCTGTTTGTTTTCCTCCTGCGTCTGACTCTCCTGCTTGCCATCACTCTCCCCCCTCTCCTTTTCTTCCTCTCATTCCTGTCCCCCTGCTCTTCCTCGGTCTCCCCGTGTCTCTACTCTCTGCATTCCCGGCAATTAACTCATAACTTCAGTTTTGCTGGAGTCGTATTTAACCCCATTGTGTGTCTCTGAGTTGTGTTGGAGAGGCCTGCAGAAGATCAGCCAGGAGATGCTCCTAGGAAGGAAGAGCGAAACGTCTGTTTACGGCCTCACGGTGCCAGTGCTCATGAGTTCAGAGCGGTGCGTACCTTGGGAAGGCAGTGGCGACCCGAGCATCGCCAAGCAACCTCCACGCCCGGTTAGCTCCCTCGGTTAATGCTTATCCCAGAGTGCTCTGCTCAGGTTAATGAGTCACCGGACGCGGCCGACTGGGCAAGGCCACGGTGCAGCTCCCAGGGAGGGGGGTCCGCTCAGGGTTAGTGAGAGGGAGAGGGAGGCCAAGCTCCCGAAAGACAACTTGACCGTGAGATAGATTGTGGTCCGGTGATAGTGAAGCGGCACTCTTTGAATGAACGCATGGTCCCAGTGAACCCTCTGCAGGGACAGCCTGGCTCTGGGGGTCTGCACAGGTCCCTGCCCCCCCACCCTGGTAATGGAGGGTCTTGTTAGGTGAGGCAGAAAAGCAAACACAGCTGCCTCCAGCATGCCAGCGGCCCCGGCATCGCCGCGTCTTTTATCTGTGCGTCTGCTGTGCAAACTTTCAGGATTCTCCATCTGCGTGGGCCGACTGGGGATTAAGGGCTAAAGGCTGATTTGTGGGGTTAAATTAAGCTCCTTGCCAGAACACCAGTCCCACGGATCCTCACTTTATTGGTCTTTAGTACCGAGATGCTGAGCTGGCCAGGCCTAGGCCAGCGCACTCAGAGGTTGTGCTTTAAATGGGAGCAGATTGATGGATTTAACCCGCGCTGCATCTTTCCTGCAGCTGATCCTTCCAAGTATGAATTATAAGGGGGATTGACTTGTTTTCCTTGGGCAACAGCAATGTATGTTTTGATGCAAATACCAATGCACTGTAATTGGGCAGAGAGAGGTGTAAAACTTGTCCCGAGGGCTGCTGTTCTGGTCAGATCCACGTCTGGGCCGGTCCCAGCCTCGTCTCCCTCATGAGCTTCTCCTGTCGCTGTGTTGTTGGTGTTGAAACTGTCGGTCCACTAACAGGTGGCTCCCAAGTCTGTAATGTGCTGTAATCTGCGGGTTGATCAAAGTAGCAGGAGCGTTTCATTTTGTTTTGGTTTCCTTCAGCCAGTTTACTGCACAAAGAGAGGCACAGAAGCTGTTCAATAAATAAATAAAGCCTCGAGTGCCATTGTGCAATCCCTGTGTTCCCCACTGTGGGCAGGGTGTGTGTTTGTTTGGTCTTTGTTGTGGCCCTGGTGCCTGTCGCGTCTGCTCCGTCTCTCCACACGCCCTCCGGGTTGCACCTCGGCACTGTAATTATTCAGGTTCTCCGCCTGCGTGTGGGGGCGTGTTGGAGCCGTGTGATTTATTACCCCTCGCCGCGCGGCCTGTGCGGGCAGGTGACGTCCCGGCAGGCTGTCCTGGTGTTGGGGCCCGGGGACGCGCTGGGCTGGGCGGTGAAGATCGCCCCTCGATTGCTTAAAAAGATCAAGCCATGGTGCTCTGGAGCAGATTGGGTTGCAGGAAAACTCCAGCTCAAGCTACACCTGTGTTCATTGGCAGCTTCAGAAAATACAACCCGACCCACCCAACACCTAGTCTTGCATCAGCCCTTTCACTTCCGTGCCTTTGACTTTTTTAATATGATTGATTGATTGATTATATGGTGTTTATCAGCCTTCTTTATTGTCGTAAACACTTTAAAGATGGCGGCCTGCATTCCTCTTCTCTGTCTGTCTCACGTCGCCCCTGGAGGAAGCCCTCTCCCTGAAGTTGTGCACCGCGCCGTGGGACAGACCGATTCACCCGCTTTAAACATTTTCAACGTCTCCAGTGTTTCCGGGGAGGAGTGGGAAGCACATTTTGGTCTCGGGCCAAAAGACCATCGGGGGTTAACTGTGCCCGTCTCCCAGAGCACAGCGTCGGTATGGAATCCAGGGAAGGCGGGTGAAGTGTTTTCTGCACCGGCTGCCAACATTATTTAGGAAAATCGGCAGAGCCTTCAGTCAGAAAAAGTGGACACAAATTTGCACTGCACAGGAAAACAGATGAAAGTTATTATTTGTTAGCAGACGCCCTTATTCAGGGTGACTTACAGTTCACACAATCGGCATTTTAAGCATCACACAAGTGCAGTAGTACAAGCCACACAAAATACAATAAACACATCCTAGTGTAATAAGGTAACAAGTGCAGACACAGTCCCAGGTATGCGCTAAAGCGGGTGGGGGGGCGTAGGAGAAGTGGCAGTACAACAGCCGAGGCTCCAACAACACACAAATAAGCAGGAGCACGAGGACGCATCGTTACACAGAGTGCACAATAACCAGTGCCGAGCAGCTGCTCACCATCACTGTGAAACCTCTTCCAGTTTTTAGTTTGTTTTCAGGACTGTGTTGTGTTTTGTTACGAGGGGGCTGCGGTCCCCGGCCCGGCGAGTGTCTGAGCAGTGGCAGGAATTTCAGGGCAGCCACTGCTGGAGAGCCGGGGAGTGCGTGAGAGAGAAGCGCAGTCAGGGCCGTAAATCACTGGGAGGGAGGAGAGAGAGGGGGAGGGAAACGCAACAACACGACACTTAAAACAACCAACTTGAGCTTCAGGGAATCTCCCACAGCCGGTGCTGCTCACGGGCTTGGCACTGAACTGCTGGCGGTGGAAACCAATTCAGTCACACATAGGCCTGCTGCTTTACAACTGAGAGAGAGGGAGAGGGAGAGAGAGAGATTTCATAGTGAACATTTGTACAGATGTACTTAAAATATATTTTTCTTTCACCGCTCTAGTTTTGCCCGTTTTGTCTTTCTAGAAACAGCAGGAATGTGTGGGGTTAGTGAGTGTGTGTTTCCGTTGCGTGTCTCCCCGTTCGGCCCGTGTGCAGCCTGACCCCCTTTGTGCCGCTGCTCGGCACTGCGTGTTGGCGGCGAGGACGGGCATGGCGCGCTCCCCGACCTCTTAACGGGCTCTGCATACCCCTGGTGACCATGGCATCGTCTGTTTAATATCCAGTGGAGAAACTGCAATGAAAAACTGGGTTTGACATTTTCTGCGTGTTTTACATTTACCCTCCTCGCCACCTGTAATTTGCGTTGCTTAGTTTTTTCGGGGTGAGGCACATGCTGTGCAGCTGGGCTCGTCGGCCTGCTCTCGGCGCCCCTGCAGGCAGCGCTGTGTCAATAGCTGGAATACCTCGCATGAAACTGCTCGCAGCCAGATGCCACGGCAAACTATTGTTCCCTGGCTAGCTGACTGAGTGGGGTGTGAGAGGCTGGCACCCAGTTTCGGTGGTTTGATGCACTGATGCTACGTGTTCCTTTGCCTTGGTGCGTGCTGTGCGTCCTGAGGAGCTGTCTGTGAGTGATGCTATAACCTTACACTCACAGCAGAGCTCACACACACACACATTCTCACTCTCCCACACACACACACTGCCTCTCGACCCTGGTAAGTGTATTTGCTGGCGGTCACATCGTACTGGCTCTGAAGCCGTGTCTGTAACGCAGATAGAGATGTTGCCTGGAGGTCCATTAAGACTCTCTCTAAGAGCTCGTCAGTGAGATTAATCGAGTATTAGAGCGCATTAACCTCCAGGAGCCAGGCTTAAGCAGGACAGGTCACTTCTGTGTGAGGACGTGCGTCTGCGCTGGGCCCTCGACCGGTCCCTACTGCCGCTGCTCTTACCGTGTCTTTTATCAAACCGTGATTGTTTTACAGGACTGTGAAAAGCATGTTACACTGTTACATCATTTAATCAGCTGCCCCTAACTAACAGCTGTCTAAGGATGAAGAGATGAATTGTCAGGCTGTGGACCAAAAAATAAAAATGTTTGTGCCTGCAGAAGCCTGACTGCTGTCTCTCTGTCTCTGTCTATGTCTCCAAAGCATGGCGAGCATGAGGACCCGGACCGAGGCCAGCCCTGTCACCGCTGTGGGGAGCAGTGTCCCGGATTCCGGATGCACGGCTGGCGGTAGGAACGCTTTCTCCACATGCACGGGTCTCACACACCGGCCAGTGGGCTCAGGGAGAGGTCCATTATACACACTGTTAGCTCACCAGGTGCTGCTTTAACAGCGAACCCTCGGCCCAAGAGCACAGGGTCTCCATCCCACTGCCAGGAGGCCACAATGTCTCATCACCTGGGAACGTCAGCCGGGGCAGAATACCGACGGCGTTACCCTGAACGAGAGAAGCCAGCGATCGGTCTGGTGGTCCAGCTGAGAGCCAGTGGGCCTGTCTCCCGGGTGGGGGCTGTACTGGGGGGCCACTTGAGCCCCCGAGAGTGTGCGCTCACTCGCATGTGTCAAACACCATCGTGGCAATTGAATTAGTGCTGCCCCGTCCCGTCTGGTTATGGATGAGAGGACGTGTGTTGCGCTCTGTGGCAATCCATCACGATTAATCTTCCTGATTGGCATCCGTGTTTTTGTTTGTCCATAAATTATTCGCTATGAGCCACCTGCTGGCATGTACTAATGTGTGTGCGTGTGCTTTGTGTGTCGGCTGTGTGTGTGTGTGTGTGTCGGCTGTGTGTGTGTGTGTGTGTCGGCTGTGTTCAGTCCATTCCCAGCGCAGCACTGTGCAGAAGCACTTGGAGATGATTGGTCCTGTCCCCAGCAGTATGGTTGCACTCGTTGACTCTGTGACAGCGTTACTGAACACTAAGGGACGCAGACAGTGTGATCCCTGCCTCGTTCCCCAATTTCAGCTGATCCCAGAGGTGCTCAGTTCTGTATTTTAGGTATTGAGTTAATCGTTCCCTGTGGCTGTGTTACACTCCCTGGCACTTCTCTGCTTTTATGTCTTCAACTGAACGCTTACACTCACAGCACCCTGTCCAGTGATGCTTTAAACAGATCTGAATGTGTAGAATGTATATACAGTTCTGGTTCAGTTCAGAAATCAATGTTAAGTGGTCTCTTCCACTCTTTTTTCCAGAGCTGTATATTTAAAGAAAAGGGGACAAGACATAGTCTGAAGATTCAAGGAAACAAACCGCGATTCTGAGGAATAAATAAGAGTCTAAAACAGATGCAGCCGTGACCCAGGGCCCCCGTCAGGCGTATGCAGCAATATGGTGCACCTAGGGTTGGACCACAGGGGCCCCCGAAGAGTGTTTTCTCCTTTACGCACTCGGAGAGCGCTGCTGCTTTGTGTGCTGCAGATGTCAAGGCCAATTACTCTTCTCGATTCGAGTCTTTGCAGTTTGGGTTTCCAGGAACCTCATGAAACTCGGCATCTCTTTCCATGCGGTTCCTGGACAGCCGGTCTGCTGCCTCTCACGCCTCCGTCGGGATGGGGAGCACCAGGCGGTGCGTGTGAGGCCGGGAGGCAGCCAGGGAAACTGTAGAGCAACTGATAGAAAGATGCCTTTTCTTTTTCTTCTCTCCGGGAAAGTGGCCCCAGGGTGCCAGATGACGGTCAGTAAATATCTCACAGCGTCACTCGGGGGCTCGTGACACAGACGGTTGTGTTGCTGGGTGATGGGTACCATGTTTCAGAAATGTCTCAGCATTTCTTGTGGGACCCAGAGGTTGCGTTGAGTTGGTGTCATGTCCCCCTTCGTTCAGCACAGAGATTCAGGTTTATAAACTCCAGCTAGACGGTCCCTTGTGGCATCACAGTGAAACGAAGTTTGTTCATCCAAAAATAAATGCATACAAATATTAAATCATACCTGAATAACCGATTGAAACAGAAAGTATTGTTTATTCTGGAAAGCAAAACCATTTGGACTGAAAATTAAACATTACTTTTAGTTTAAAAGTAGTGTTCATCATAAGAGAAGAACTACATGCATTGAAACTGGCCGTTCTTATTAATAATAATAATAATTAACATCTTCCAACTGTAGGACGGACGATCAGACGGACTTTGGTCAGAAACAGCTGTACAGATTATTGAGCTACATGTTGTTTAAAGTAATGTCAGAAAGAGCGGGTGGGGGTCGAGGTGACGGGGATCCTGCATCTGTTTATTCTATTTGAATCGGCACACAGACATGCCCCCCCCGGTCCTCCCTCTCCTGCGGCCCGGGCCCTGTCTGCGGCGCTGCGCGGCGGCCAGGCCTGCCTAATGCTCTAATCCCCCTGTCACACTAACAGGATTAGCCCCCCAATTCCTGCTGCTAATTCTGTGTGGATAGAGATGTCCGCCACTCGCCCCTGCATCCCTGACATCTGTGTGCCCCCCCGCGCCCCTCTCTCTCCCTCTCAAGGTCTCTCTCTTCAGCTGTCCCTCTGTTCTCCACTTCGACTCTCTTCCCTCCTTCCTTTCTCCTTTCTTCTTTTGCTGACTTCTCATGTATTCATAAATGAACCCCCTTCCTCTCCGCCCGGCCCATCTCTTCTTTCCCACTTTCTTCCCTCGCTGTCCGTTCTTTTCTTGTCCTTCATCTCCTTTTCTTCCGTGCCGTGATTTTGCCAGTTTCTGTGCATGTTTCGGAGTTGTTTCTCGTTCCTCTGCGCAGTGCACTGACAGACACGAAACACGCGCTGCGATTGTGTTATCTCACGACTGTGTTGACTCGTGACAGCGGGGTGAAGGTGAGAGCGCGGTTGTGCAGATATGCGTGTTTGTGTGTGTATGTATATAGATATGGATATAAATTAAGAAGCTGAATTGGCAAGTTTAACCTTGATGTTAATCAAGACTTCTAATGCATAGCACTGATAAAGACACCAGTTCACTAGAAACTTCAAATAGTTGTGCGCTTGTTGTTACAGAAGCGAAGAATCTTTAAGCACCGTTGCAAAACGGCAGCAAATATTCCCCAAGACTTCACCTTTCCATTCACAGCACAGAAATCCACCTTCCGGGAGATCGGGTGCTGGAGTCCGGGGTGGGGTGTAGTGAGTACTGATGTAATGTGTGCCCGAGTAGTAAAGACAGGAACAGCACATGTGACCGCACAGGCCGAGCACATAAAACCGGGCCCTTGTGAACAGAATAAAATGCGATCTCAGCACTTTGGTGTTAATCTCTCAGTCTGCGCCATGCTCTGTCTGCAGCATGCCCTAGTGAAATCCACAGTCGAGTGTGCCGTGGCGGCCACGCCGGTGTTGTCATGCGGTCATCAGTTAAACCAGTCAGGGCTGGGCAGCATAATCAATGGCGGCTCTTACAGTTGTAGTGCTGCGGGCCCCTGGGAGTCCCCTTCAGAAGAGACATGGGCCCAAAACAACTAGAATTAAAGTGTTAATGTGAGAGGCGGCCCAGTGCCGGCAGCTCATCCCAGGCTGCCTGTGTGACCGGGCTCTGCCTCCGTGCTGTTCGGGGCGGATCTGTTGTTCTGCCGCGTCTCTGGCCCTTGACCCCGGCGTCGCCCGGCCCCGGATCTCCCCGCCGGCTGCACTTAGTGCAGAGAGCCGGGGTGCAGCTCTCTGTCTGTCTGGCACCAGCCCTCGCCAGCGCCTGTTTCATTAAAACATATTTTGTCAGGATCAGTGATTAACGCAGATGAACCTCAGTGAGGCTGACACGGGCAGCCAGGCAGAAGCAATTTATTATAGTAAGACACAGACGTGTGTGTGGAGAGAGAGAGAAATAGAAAAGAAAAGAAAAGATTCGTTTTAATTTATTTGTGCACGTTCCTTCACAATTTCCAGTGACATCACTATTCAGTTGAATTAGATTGAATTGTTTTACTTCTATATAGCGCCTCAAAGTCTCGTTCCTATGGGTGGATGAGGAGCGCAGTTTTTGGGAGACGATTGTGCATTTGTTTATTCATGATTTGTTTGCAATATAAATATAAGATGTCAGCCAAAGAAACAAAGGAGATACATCACTCAGTGGACAGAGCGCAACGCAACAGGATCGAGCTGGAACCAATTCAGTGTTCGGAAAGGCCCCCTGCACTGCCTTATAATGATTCGGGCCTTTATAGTATCGCAGGGATTGTGTGAGGGGCGTTGACTCGGGCAGGGTGGTATGTATCGGCCTCTCTTGCCTCTTATACCCTCCCTCATCTCCAGCTCTTTCTCTCCGTCTCACTCTGCCGCTCTCGCTTGCTTATTTCTCTACTCCTCTCTCCTCGTTTCTCTCCTCCTCTCTCTCTCTGTCTGACAGATGGAGAGCGAGGCACAGGAACACCCAGTTTTTAACACATTATCCTCGGGCTCAGATTAACACCAGGCCCTTCGAGGTCACAAATCCCCCTATAAATAGACTGTGGGAGCGCCATTCCCAGCCTGGCCTTATTCCTCATTACTTATTTATCTCATTATTGAGTTTTTTATGTATTAAATTGATGTGTTCTGTATCAACTAGGCCTTTGAGTGCAATAACAGAAAGAATAACAAAAGAACAGCGTCACCTGCGAGGCTGTCCTCATTGTGCACGCTGCAGACCTCTCTGAAGGGGCGCTAGTTGCAGGAACGGCTCGGCAGTTCTTATTTGTTATCAATTGTTTTCAGCATCTTTATGACCCCGTGCTTCTCCACTGTGTAGATGGGCACCGTATCTTTCGAGATATAAATGTCACCAGGTCTGTAATAAGAACATAAGAAAGTGTCCAGTCGAGAGGAGGCCATTCACCCCATCGTGCTCGTTTGGTGTCCATTAATAACTCAGTGATCAAGGATCCTATCCAGTCTGTTGTTGAATGTTCCCAAATTGTCTCTCCAGCCACATCGCTGGGGAGTTTGTTCAGATTGTGACGCCTCTGTGTGAAGAAGTGTCTCCTGTTTTCTGTCTTGAATGCCTTGAAGCCCAATTTCCATTTGTGTCCCCGGGTGCGTGTGTCCCTGCTGATCTGGAAAAGCTCCTCTGGTTTGATGTGGTCGATGCCTTTCATGATTTTGAAGACTTGGATCAAATCCCCACGTAGTCTCCTCTGTTCCAGGGAGAAAAGGTTCAGGTCCTCAGTCTCTCAGTAGGACATTCCCTTCAGACCTGGAATAAGTCTGGTTGCTCTCCTCTGAACTGCCTCTAGAGCAGCGATATCTTTCTTGAAGTGTGGAGCCCAGAACTGTCCACAGTATCCAGATGAGCTCTAACTAGTGCATTGTACAGTCTGAACATCACTGCCCTTGTTCTCAATTCTACACTTTTGACAATATACCCTAACACTCTGTTTGCCTTTTTTATTGCTTCCCCACATTGTTTGGATGGAGAAAGTGAGGAGTCCACATAGACTCCTAGGTCTTTCTCATGCGATACTTCATCTAGTTCTGTTCCTCCCATAGTGTCAATATAGTGGACATTTTTGTTACCTGCAGAAATGCACACCGACAATAACAAGAAACTCACTGTTGGTTATTGGTGTTTGCTTTTGTTAAGTCATCAATCTTATTTAATCGGGGGATGGCGTGTAGGTGCCCCGTCAGCCCCCCTGTGGTTTCCCTGCTGCCCTGTGCCCTTGAATCCAGTTAGTATTAACCCCCTGGCCCCAGAGGGCAGCCCCAGCACTGCCACACAAAGGGCAGATTAGAGGGGGTAAAAGACAGGAGACCAAACACATTAGTGCTCCTTTTATTCACAGTCACCAATTACCGACACTAGGCAAACAGGGCCATCTGCCCCTCGCATCCCTGCGCCCTCCTCTCTCCCTCTTTCTCGTTTTCTCTCTGCGCTCAGGTGGCTCAAGTGACGAGAGAGAACGAGGTTTTTCACTGCCATCCTAGAGATGGGCAGAGCTGTAGGGTTTTGTGTGTGTGTGTGTGTGTATGTGTGTTTGTGTATATGTGTGGGTGCGGGTCAGACCCCTCGAGGACACATCCCCCTGCACAGAAAGCAAGCCACTGTTGTGAAAGCGATGGCCCTGACTCTGTGGGACTCGAGGGGCGAAGGAGAGTGAAGGAGATCGACCGGCACCTGGCCGACCCAGCGGGACATCCGGCATTTCTAGGGGGTTTCACAAAGCAGCTTAACCCACTTAAGTCAGAGTGATATAAATAGTAAATATTCCTCAGGACAGGCTGCAATCTAGTTACCCTGCCCTGTGCCCTCTGCGGACATGATTGTGCAGCCAATTACTTGACCCCTTCCTAGCGGCTGAACCTCGACCCACGGCTGAACGAGTGTCTGATTGAGTTTCTGGTTGTTTCCTTCAGAGATGCCCTTGAACAGACTCCCACACCAGATCCCTGCCACTCTCTGTGTAGAGAAAGTGGACAGGCCTGGTCGTGTGCTTGCCCCTGCACAGCGACAGCAATAACCGGTCCTGGCTGTGTGTGTGTGTCCCAGCGCAGACAGGCTGGTGAGCAGTTGTGCGGCAGGGGGAGCGAGGTGACGGACACCCAGACAATGGGCCCTTTGTGAGGGACGCCTGATTGACAGCTTGTCTCGCGGTGAGAGGTATTGTGGCGGTGTGGGGCCATTGTGTGTCTGTGTATGTGTGGGGGGCGGGTGGCTTGGCGGCACAATGAGGGCGTGAGGGCGGCCTTGATTTAAAACCCTCTCCTCTGGCGGCAAGTATTGTCCTTGGCGCTCGTGTTTACGGCAGTGAATGGACACCGGCAAACAAGATTGATTGATTTTATTGATTTTATTGAGTCTCAACTCCCTCGCCCTGTGCCTTCTTCCACGTCAGTTCTGTACCGCGTGCGCACAGCTGGCACCCCTCCACTCGCCCCACTCTGCACGGCCACCCTACTCCTGGGCCGTGTGACTGTGGCTGAGTCTGGTTTGAGCGCGCCACCCTTCGGGACTGCTGTTCATCTCTCACCGGTCGATCCTCAGTTCAGTGTACCGGCTCCTGCACTACAGCTGCCCACAGACTCGGGGCCACAGCTGGAAGTCCCAGTTCTCTCTATAAGGTGGCCACGTGGAAAGGAAGACATGAGGAACTAGATTGCACTTTGCTTCATCCACCCCACTCCAGCTGAGCTGTTTGTGTGTGTGTTTGATTGTTTGTTTTTATAAACTGTTTCTCGGCACATGCCCCCTTATCCAGGATGTCTCACAGTTTACACAATAAGAAATGTAAGCATTACACAAGTGCAGCAATAAACCCGTGTGTTTGTTTGTTTGTTGTGGTGAATGTCTCTTTCTGTCCCTCCATGTCTCTCCCTCTCCCTCCCCCTCGGCCGCACCGCGGTGGTGTCCGAACTCCTGCCAGAATCCGCCGCCGCTTCTCGACACGTATTAATTCGGCTGCAGCGCCTTTCAAAGGGGGTCTGGTATCTGTGGCCGTCGCCCCTTTGATAAACCCGCCATTGTGTGCAGGACAAAACCAAAACAAACAAAGACCCAGAGAAAGTTGGGAAGCAGGGGCCCATCCCCTCCTGACCTCAGACAGCGGAGGGGGGGGGGTCCCATGCACTGGTTTAAAGTGTTGCGTCAGCCCCGGGGGCATCAAATGGGATCGTTTAGCCTGAGTGAAGGTGTAGTGATGCTTATACAAGATGCGTAGTGAGGGGCCGGAGTGACTGACGCTCGGGGGTGTATGGGGACGTGTCTAGGATTCTGGGCAGGGCAGGGGAGGAGGGTGGGAGTCTTTTTGTTGTTGTGTGTGTGTGTGTTGGGTGGGTTGGTGGGGGGGTTGGGAGTGCAGGCCATTGTGTGCTTGCCAGCAGTGTCAGTTGGAGAGACCAGCGGAGGAGGTCTGAAAGGGGACAGTGTCATTAAGATCACCACACAATGAGCATCTTCTCTCTGGACTCGGGCAGCTCGGCTGTGCGCCCAGCTCTGGTCCGACTGTGGGACCGGGTCTGCCCTGCTTGTTCTGTTCTCCTGCCCGTGGTATAGAGGGGACGACAACAGCTTTTTGAGGCCGTTCTCACGGGAGGGAAGCCTTTCGTTTTGTGTCTGTGGATCATGTTCGAAAAGCAGGATGGATACTTCTGCAAGTTTGAAGAGAGGTACGGTTTTGAGTTTGTTTTCTGTCGCGGTTGGTGTCTTTGCTTTTCTGAGGGTGCCAGGGCTCACAGTAATACTGTAAGTCTTCCTGTCCAGTCCATGGTGCCGGTGTGTTGGTTCTTGTGGATCGTGTCGAGGTGCTGTCCCAATGCAGGGCTCTTCACTGTAAGTCCCTGCTTGGTTTTTATCCCCAGGCTCTGTTTAACTGCACTGCCTTGTTGTCTATAAGTTTATACAGCACTTTGTTATGAATGTGTCATAATATACACAGTTGTGCAAGTGTGGTTAAGGGGCCATACTGTCCTGATCAGCCAGTTATTGACTGAGTTGCACATTACGCTGTTTTTGCAGCTGTGTTCATGATTTATTTATTAGAATGTATCTGTCAGATATGTGATTTGTTTCCCTAATCGAAAGCAAGACTCGAGCATTGTTGTCCCGGTGCTGTAGTGGCATCGGATGCTCCTGACCGGTTGTCCTGGTTCATGGTACAGAAGGGTCTCAGTCCACTCCTTGTCCCCCAGGTCGTCACACCAGCATAAGATCCCGCCCTAACGAAGACAGAGGTGCTGCTCTTCAGTGGGAGAGAAACCCTTACAGCTTTGCAGTAATAATGAGTGTGTCAGTGTGTGAGGGTGATAAGTGCATCTGTGAATCACTGGACCTACTACACAGGGAGAAATAGCGTTTAGAGCTGAAATGGTCTGTTTACAGTCGTGTGTGTAGTCTGTAGAGGAGTCCCCAGGCTGCAGGCTGCTGGTGGTCCCCGTAGACGGGCACAGCTCTCACTGGGGTGCGAATGGCTCTCAGACGAGGGGCTGTTTGCACCTCTCGTGTGCAATAAGCACGGTGTATTTGAGCATATTATTAATATTGCATGTTCTATTAAAAGCAGCAGACGTGTCGTGGGGGCCCAGCTCCGTCCCGCTGCATTGACCATCGATTGCAGTGAATAATTAATATGTAGGCAGGGGGGCAGGCACCCTTTTAGGCGGGTGAGACTTGTCTCCTGTCCCTTTATACTGCAGTGCTTTGCCAGCCCCCCCACTCTCTCTGTACATCCAAGTGAAAGGTGGAATAATTGAGTGAGCTGTGAATTGAGTGCGTCTGTGTGCGGGGGGGCGTCCTGGCCGCCCTGTCCTCAGCGGTGAAGAAGCACAGGTGTGTTTATTATTGGAATCCGATGGCTAAACATCGCTCAACCCCCCCGGCTGTTTTCACAACCTAATTGGGAAAGCTAATGAAATTGCCGTGTTCCTGAGTCAGACGCACACTTTGATTGGCTTGTCGATACTAATCTGTTATTGGATGAACCCCAGACCTTTTTGAGGCCCTCAAGTTTGTCAACAGAGCGAGCTCCTCTGGGACCCCCCCAGAGCTTTTCAAGCTTTTAATATTATATATTAATAAACTTTATCTACATCTGGTCATGCAGTAGCTCCTCTTGCTCTGCTGTGGCTGGAGCTCCGAGACACACGGAGTCTCGAGCAGCAGAGTCCCGTCATTAATCAAGCTAATGAGACCAATTACAGATGGGCCGACACTCAGCAGAAGCCCTCCAGTGTGGGTTAGTGATGGGGCAGGGACAGGCTGGGGGACGGGCCCTAGAGAGCGTGGCACGCTGCCTGTGCTGTGTAGCTCGTGTGGTCTGGGAATACGGGCTCTGGTTTACAGCCTCGGGGGCTTTAGATAATCAACTTCATTGGCTTTTCCTTCATGCTTTTAGGCCAGAGAACTGCGTGGTGAATGTCTCTTGGATTCACTGGACAGACTCACATTTCCAGGAGGTCAATTAGAGAAGACAGTCATGTATATTTAATATAGTTTACATAACTGAACTCCTTGATGTGTTTTTAGCTACAAAGTCCTTAAAAATGATAGTAATTCACTGGCCACTGCGGGTCAGAGATGTTCCCAACACAACACACGTTAACCCTGATCTCATTCCTGAAGAAGAGAGGGAACTGAGAGCCCTGAGAGACTGCAAATAGACCGAGACCAGGGAGGGGATCACAGATCACAAATCTATGGCATCACTATAGCTGGGCTCCCGCCTCCTGCCCCTGCTACTCTGGGCTCCAGCCCGAGGGATCAGCGACGGATCCGGCCCGTGTGGCGCTATGTAGAGTGAAGATCCGCGGTCCGCCGGCACGCACTATGACACTTGTGGGAGTTCACAGCGCCGCTCTCTGTGGGGAGAGCCATGCGGGGGCTGTCTCACTGCCTGCAGCAGTCCTCCCCCACCGCAGTGCGTCCCTGGTTGTACCTCACAGGCCCCCCCACAGACACAGACACGCACCCTGCCTGGAAACTCCCCACCCCCTCGGCACAGGGAGACTTCTGACCTGTCGCTTAATCAGCCTCGAGAGCTGATTATGGGAAGTGGCAGGGGTCTGCTAATTAGGAGCTGCTCTGTCAGGAGTCATTACCCTGCTTAACCTAAATGATCGGCTCTAAGCTCTCCGGCCCCAGTGGGAGCAAGAGGGAGGCAGGTGGGGCGTCCCTCCTCTTCTCTCTCTTCCTCTCGTCCTCCGTCGCTCTCTCTCTACTTCTCTCTGCCTGTCTCTGTCCACCTACACACTCACCATTTCCTATGTGCCAGCGTCCCGTGGCGTCACAGTGCATGTGTATAAGAATTCATGCCTCCCGACGGGCGGGGCGGCGGTGTGTGGCTTCCCCCGGGGGAGGGAGCAGGATTGAGAACAGTGTTTCCTCTCAGCGCGATCGACCGCAGTGATGCCTTGACGGAGATGCCATCCATCCCCACCCCGGCCCTTGCGGCACTGTCTCTGCCACGCCCGGGTTTGGGCTCCAGAGCGGACCAGTCACACCAGCTCAGAGAGGAGAGAGACTGGAGGGAGGATTCCTCTGCTTTACCCGCACATTCAAACACACACACACACACACACACACACACACACACACAAATGCATGCACACTCACTCAGACACCAATACGGAAACGCCCGTACATTCACGCACACGCACACGGACTTAACTTTTGTATATTAATCACACCCTGACTTTTCAACGGCGGGTTAAGGGGAACCCCTAACGCACGCATACACACTCTCACTATCTTTCTCTCTCACACACACACACACACACACACACACGCAGACCGACACAGCGTAGCAGCTGGTCCAGACTGTTGTGATTAGTTATTTAACTCTGAGTGACTTGTGGGGGTGAGAGAGAGAGAATATCGCAGGGCTGAGGGGTTTATACACCGCAGGGATGAAGAGGAAAGCCTCTTGGCCCATCTGTTGTGAGAGAGAGACGCATCCCAGTACAAGTGTGTCGTTCAGCGCAGGGTCCTGCGGGCGACTGTGCTCCTCTTTGGGGGGCTGCGGCGGGTGGGAAACAGGAAACAGGGAGAGGCTGGGATACATAACAACAGCAGAGACCACAAGACAATAACAACATTGAGACACGGACAGGTGACGTTCAAGGTTGGCTTGTGTGTGTGTGTGTGTGTATGTGAGAGAGTGTGTGTGTCACGCTCTGGGTCAGGTGTTGAGACCAGAGGCATTGCTGTCCCGTCTAGCGACCGAGAGTTCTGTACATGGGGGTGTGTAGCTGTGTAATGTGAATATGTATGTGATTGTGTGTACATGTGTGTATGTATGAAGTCGTCAAAAGGGTTTAAAAATCCATATGTTTGCCTCTGAGAGTTGGCGGCATGTGTTGAATTCTTCATCTGTTCATTATTAGTGGTTAGTTAGTGGTTACTAGTGGTTTAAATCAATATTCTTTAGTAAAGTGTGTCAGAACAAGTCCGGTCTGGGTCGCTGTGCAATGTTTGCGTATTTGTTTGTTTATTTGTACATGTATGAGTTTCCTGTTGTTCCAGAAGAGCTTTATCTTCAGCTATAGCTAATGTACAAGTGTGTATAGATCTATATTGTTATTTTTATTATTTTTATTTCTTGGCAGATGCCCTTATCCAGGGCGACCTACAACATAAGTGCAAAACAAAGTGCAAAAATACAGTTCAGTACAAGGCATCAATCATTACAAATTCAACTTAGCTAAAACATAGCAATTCAAAATACATTTTACAAATTCCAATTTACAATTTACACAAGTACAGTAAGTGACTTCCTACATCCTGGACGGTGAAAGCTAAGTGCTGTCAAGATGTCGGGTTACAGACGAGGGCTACGGGAAAGGGAGCAAGGAGGAAAATTATTAGGAATTTATTATGCTTCTCACGTTCTTAATTGAAGTGCTATCTAGCAGGGATAGAGGACTAATATTACAAGTACTATCTGAAGAGATGTGTCTTGAGTAAGCACCGGAATGAGGTCAAGGACTCTGCTGTTTTGACTTCGGTGGGCAGGTCGTTCCACCATTTAGGGTTCAGGGATGAGAAGGAGCGGCTCTGGAGGAAGGAGAGTGGAGAGGAGGCAGAGTTAGTCTTCTGGCACTGGAGGAGCGCAGTGGTCTGGAGGGGATGTATGGAGAGACATGTGACTGAAGGTAGCTTGGTGCAGTGTGGTCGAGACAGCGGTAGGTGAGGGTCAAAGTCTTGAACTGAATGCGTGCCTCTATCGGGAGCCAGTGGAGGGAGCGGAGCAGTGGAGTAGCGTGTGCGAATCAGGGCAGAGAGACACCAGACGAGCCGCAGAGTTCTGGATGAGCTGGAGTGGCGGGTAGTAGATGCAGGCAGGCCGGCCAGGAGGGAGTTGCAGTAGTCCAGGCGCAAGAATTATATACTGTATTCATTAATTTAAACACACTTCCTGTGTCTCGAGTTGTCATCTTGGAAGGGTGTGCTTTAGGGCCAGAGCCCAGCACAGGAATGTTACAGTGGCCTGTATAGCGCTGGTCTCTGCTGTGCTCTCACTGTGTCCGAATGCGTGTCCATGTCTGAATGCGTGTCTGTGCTCTCGCCGTGTCTGAATGCATATCCGTGCTCTCGGCGGGCCTGAATGCGTGTCTGTGTCTGAATGTGTGTCTTTGTTTGAATGCTTGTCTGTCCTGTGATTGATCAGGCCTCACCGTGCAGCAGGCCGCTCTCGTCTCTCCTCAGTGTCCATCGATGCCGGGGGGCTCACGGTGTGTCAGTGTGGCATGTTAAGCCGAGTTCAGGGCTGGGAAATAGCAGAGTGAGCCATTGCAGATCAGCTGGGTGTGTAGGGGGGCCGATCGTCTGGGGTCGATCAGATTGCAGAGTTTTCAGAACATTTATATCTTTTGCTGAGTGGCTCCCCGGTGTCAGCTGGTCACGTTGTCTTCATTTCTGCTGCGTTTCTGTTGATTTCACTGTATTAATGCTCTCCTCTCGCCTTCTCTCTCTCTCTCCTCTCCCACAGGAAGATCTGCCTGCACTGTAAGTGCGCGCGTGAGGAGCATGCAGTGCGCGCCGTGCCGGGGGACCTGGAGAAGATGATGGTGAAGCTGGTGTCCGACTTCCAGCGCCACTCCATCTCCGACGACGACTCTGGCTGCGCCTCCGAGGAGTACGCCTGGGTCCCCCCCGGGCTCAAACCCGAGCAGGTCCGACTGCGGGAGAGAGGGACGGGAGGTAGAGAGGGAGGCTGGAGTGAGAGAGAGGGACACTGGAGGGAAAAGAGAGATGGAGGGAGAGAGTTAGTCGAGAGAGGGACGGAGCAAGCGAGAGTTGGGGAGAGAGGGTGAGGCCCACAGGCTGGTTACTACTGGTATTTATAATTCATGAAGCTGCCTCCATTGTTGACCGAGGGGCCGCGTTTCCGCAGTGACATCTGGGGAGTGGAGAGGGACGCCCTGTTCAGGTTAATTTATTACCTGTTTCTACAAGCGTGTGTCAGCATCGCTACACCAGCACTGTAATCGGAGACTCATTACCTGACTGCTGATTAAAGTTTAATTAGTGCATCTCAGGGAGGAGAGTTTAGCTCGAGTTATTCTACACCCTGGTGGCAACCCCCTCCCTGCTCTGAGCAGAAGCCATTGTGCAGCGTAAGAGCATCTCTCCCCCAAGAGCAAGAGCACAATGTGGACCAGGGGGGAAGAGTCCGGCGGACAGTGATCGGTGCCCGTGAGGTCCAGGGGTCCCTGTGTGAGATGGTGTGCATTCGTTTGCCAGTATGGCATGCTCCCAGGATGCCGCCTGCCTTAGCCCCGCCCACAGTCTGGCACTGATCTCGGTGCTGGAGTTGAGTTCACTGTAATCGTATCTTGTCAGGGTTTTGTACTTATTGTGAGACGTCGCAGGTTTGGGGAATGTATGTAGTTTGTGACAGTTTTTAATAATAATAATGGCCTGGGTAGTTATTTGCCATGGTGGTGGTTGGCGTTTGTGGCGTCCCTCAGAGCAGGCTGACCCCTGTGTGATGTGTCTGCAGGTGTACCAGTACTTCAGCTGCCTCCCCGAGGACAGGGTGCCCTATGTGAACAGCCCTGGAGAGAGGCACCGCATCAAGCAGCTGCTGCACCAGCTCCCAGCGCACGACAGCGAGGTGCGTCCTACGCCCACCGCGCACACACAGCCGTGTCGCACCCTCTTTTCTTTGTCCAAGATGGGCTTGCCGCATGTACATCCCTCTGAGCCACGCAGTTGCCATGTGTGTTGCAGAGCCATTGCACGCCATTACAGGGCATCAGCATGCTCCAAAGCAGGACAGACAACGACGTCCTTTTAGGAGCCCGCCTCGGAACAGTACGGCAAACCCACCTTGACAAAAACAGACCGCCTCATCGGTGTGGCTCTGTTTTGGCTACTGCGCTGCCCCGAGTTAAATCTGGCCACTTCCCACAGCGTGTCTTGCCCAACTGACACTGGCCTGTGAACATGGCTGCTCTGCCTGTGGGCGTCCCGGCTGTTCCTGGGTGTCCAGGGTGCTGACTGTGTCTCTGTGTGTGTCTGTCTGTCCAGCCGCAGTACTGCAACTCCCTGGACGAGGACGAGAGGAGGGAGCTGAGGATGTTCTCCCAGCAGAGGAAGAGGGAGAACCTGGGCAGGGGGACGGTCAGACTGTTCCCCGTTACCATGACCGGAGCCATCTGTGAACAGGTACAGAGAGAGGGGGCCGGGTGGGCAGGAGCAGAGGGAGACTGAGAGGTAGGATAACGCCAACTCAAATGACATGGGAGAAAGTTAACAACCTTCTTCCTCTCTCTCTCTCCCCCCCAGTGTGGCAAGCAGATCCGGGGGGGGGATATCGCGGTGTTTGCCACACGGGCGGGGCATGGGGCCTGCTGGCACCCGCAGTGCTTCCAGTGCGCCACCTGCAGCGAGCTGCTCGTCGACCTCATATACTTCTACCAGGACGGCAAGATCTACTGCGGCCGGCACCACGCTGAGAGCATCAAGCCCCGGTGCCAGGCCTGCGACGAGGTGAGGGCCACGCACACACACACACATGGATTATCACAGCCACACACGCACCCATGAACGCCCGCCGGTGAACGATGTGACAGTGCTCACCCCTGGTGTGCCACCCCCTGTGCAGATCATCCTGGCGGACGAGTGCACGGAGGCGGAGGGCCGGCACTGGCACATGAAGCACTTCTGCTGCTTCGAGTGCGAGGCGGCACTGGGGGGGCAGCGCTACATCATGAGGGAGAGCCGGCCCTACTGCTGCGGCTGCTACGAGGCCCTGTATGCCGAGTACTGCGACACCTGCGGGGAGCACATAGGTACCGTCTGTAAGCGAGAGGATGTCTATGTAACCTGTGTGTGTGCTTGTGTGACCTGTGCATGTGTCTGCGTGACCTGTGCGTGTCTGTGTGCTGTTGTGCTCAGTGATGCTGGGTTGTGTATCTGTTTCTGCCGTTTAGATCAAACCACAGTGTGCCAAAGAATGTGTCAAAATTAACAACATGTTTTGTGTCACGTGTTGGTGACTGACTCCCCTCTAAATTATCTCCCCTCTCTATTTCCACCCTGTCCTCTTTCCTTTTGCTCTCTCTCTTTCTTCCCCATAACCCTTCCTCTCCCCTTTTACTCTCTCTCCCTCCCATTCCCTTCTCCTCTCCCTCCCTCTCCCCCAGGTATAGACCACGGTCAGATGACCTACGAGGGGCAGCACTGGCACGCCACCGAGGCCTGTTTCTGCTGCGCCCGCTGCCGGCAGCCTCTCCTGGGCCGCCCCTTCCTGCCCAAGCAGGGCCTGATCTTCTGCTCCCGCGCCTGCAGCCTGGGGGACGACCCCGACGCCTCCGACTCCTGTGACTCCGCATTCCAGAGCGGACACTCCCTGGGCAGCCAGCGCCGCGCCAAGACGCACTCGCAGACCAGCACCCCCAGCGGCACGAACAGCGCCCCCGCCAGGAGGGAGGCTGCCAATGCAGGTGAGCACTTGGGTGGGTGTAAGGTGCTGAACACTAATTGAACAAAATCGCGGGTGGAACCGGTACCAGCACTTGCTCTGATGCATTATAAATAAACTGGCATTTCTCTCGCACTCTCTTGCTCTCTTTCGCTCTTTGTCCTGTCTTTCTCTTTTGCTCTCCCTCTCTTTCGCTCTCTCACTCTCTTGCTCTTTCACTCTCCCTCTTTCTCTTTCGCTCTCTCTCCCTCTTTCTCTTTCGCTCTCTTTCACTCTCTCTCGTTCTGTCTCTGGTTCCCAGCTGCCGTGTGTGTGGTTGTCATGGTGACGCCATCCTTCCCTGCCGCTCTCCTCTTCCCTCCCTCCCTCTCTCTCTCTCTCTCTCTCTCTCTCTCTCTGGGCTTTCAGTCTGCCGTGTGTGACCGGCTCCTGCCTTTTTGTTTGTTTCTCTTGCCGCCCCGCCCCCCCGCAGCGCCGTCCCCGCCCCCCGTCCCCAACGGCCTCCCGCTGGCCAACGGGCAGAGACCCTCCCCCCCGCCCTACCCGCAGGACCGGCTGAGCAACGGCTGGGGCCTGGCCGGACCCCCCGACCAATCGCGCGGCGGCCCGGGCCGGGGACCCCCCGCTCCCAGGCCCGACCGGCCAATCAGCTGTCTGGAGTTCTCGGCGGATCAGAACCCCGAGTTTGGGCCCCCCCCACCTCCCAGGTACACCTCCCGAGGGACGTCGACCACGAGGGACCCCGGGACCAAGGGGGACCCCGGCTCTGCAGGTGAGAGGGGGGCGGGGTCTCAGTGCTGGTTGTAACTTCCTGTTTTTCTGCTCTGTAACTTTCTATAACTGTGTCTCTCTCTCTTATTCCCTCCATCTTTCTGAATCTTCCTGTAATCGCTCTCTCTCTGTCTCTCTGCCCATCCCCCATCTCTTTCCACCTCTTTCTCTTTTGCTTTGTGTTTCTGCTCTTAACTTTGATCTTCACTTCCTCTCTCCCTCTCCCCCCCTTTGCCATCTCTCTTGTCCTCTCTCTCGGTGATTTTAAGCTTTTTTTTTTTTCTCTCCCTCTTCTTCCCTCTCTCTCTCTCCCTCTCTCTCAGTGGGTGAGCGTGTGAACTTCAGCCACTCTCAGCGCTACTCGATGCCCAACCTGGGGAGTCATCTCTGTCCTGGGGAGGGCCCGCCTCCTCCCCAGGGGGACCCCTCTGATTCACTGCCCAGATCCCAGCGCGGCGAATTGCAGCCCCCATCCCGGTTTGAGGCCCCGCCCCCGCCAGCCTCGGCCACCCAACTGTCTCGCACCAACACCGCCCGCGTCAGCTTCCGGGAGCCGATCAGCAGCAGCTTCCTGGTGGAGGACGAGGAGGATGAGGACGAGGACGGGGAGGAGGAGGAGGAGCGGCGGCAGCGAGAGGAGGAAGAGGAGGAGGAAGGGGGTGAGGGGAGGGAGGTGGAGGGAGAGCAAGGTGAGGAGGGCGGAGGAGACGCCGGGTGCCGGAGCAGAAACCGATTCCAGAGACACGGCTGCCGGATCCCGCCCCAGATGGACCTGCTGGGTGAGAGAGAAAGGGAAGGAGGAAAGAGAAGGAGGTATAGATGGGGGGAGGGAGGAAAGAGAAGGAGGTAGAGAGGGAGGGAGGGAGGGAGAGAGAGCACATGAAAAGCATTAACGTACCTTTCTCCACCAGTGGACGGGCCGTACCAGCAGCGCAGTTTCCGACGGGGGTCCCGCAGTCGCCCCGGCTCCGAGTCCTGTCTGCACCTGGGCACGGAGCGCCGCTTCCGGCAGTCCTGCGCCGAGCGGCCCCGGCTGGACGCGCTGGACTGGCGGGGGACCGGCAGGGCCTTCTCCCCGGGGGGCCCTGTCTCCACCCCGCCGCCCCTCACCCTGCGACCCGGCCGGCCGCACCACGAGGACTCCTGCTCCACCTGCTCCTCCGACTCCGACTCCGAGGAGGACGGCTTCTTCCTGGGCCAGCCCATCCCCCTGCCGCCCCAGCTGCGCGACCCCCACGCGCCGGCCCCCCGCCACGCCCCGGACGCCGAGCGAGGGAGGGAGCGGGACAAGGAGGGCGAGGGCGGCCTGCGCGCCAGTCTGCGCCGGAGGGGGAGGGGGCGGACAAACAGCGTGAGCAGAGACAAGGACAAGAACTGCGTGCTGTCGTAGCCCGGGCTCCTCTCCTCCTCTCCTCTCCTCTTTCACTCTGCCTCTCCTTCCCTGCCCTCCCCCCTCGGACACCAGCCAGATACTGTGAACGAATCTTCGGTGTTAGGCACAACTCGGAGGTCCATGTGTGACCCGGCGCTCCGCAGTGCCACACCTCGGACCCGGAGCAACCCTGTGTGCGTGTGAGGTGTGAGGTGGACCAGTGAGAGTGAGGAGGACTGCGGGTCTGCCCCGGGCTTGAGGATTCATCACGGGACCCCCGGACCCCCAACCCAAGCCTCCTGCAGGTCGAGGAGGACGAGGTCACAACGGGTTCAGATAGAGGATTGTTACAAGAGCCATGCGTTTCCACCAGGACTCCGGACTCCACTGCTGTTCTGGGCTCATCTTCAGTCTTTCCATAATGTCTGTTCATCCCGTTCTCCTGAACTGCTTCTCAACTCTGTGGGAGTTCAGCTGGTGATGGTGAGGCTGTACCACACTGCACTACACTGTACCGCAGTGTACTACACTACACCACACTGCGCCGTGTCAAATGGGCATTGAACACTGGACTCTGTGGGGCTGAGGAATCGTGCATAAATATTTGTTACCACAGTTTGTAATATTGTGTAGTAAGCCTCCAGTTGTGTTTTTATTTTCCATCATTATTATTATTATTATTATTGTTATTATCTTGGTTCCCTTATTCCCGCTTGGTCCCGAGATCTGAGCATCTTCAGAACACGCCTCCACACGCTAACAAAAACAGACATATATATATTAGACATACATACCTGTTTTTCCCGTGTGCGGCTGGCCCGTGTCCCTCTGCTGCCCCCTGCTGTGCCTCACATGAGCTGCAGCTTTATACCGCAAAACAAAGCTATATTCAGGGAGACTGAAGTGCTTAAAAACATGGCAGTAATGAGTGATGATGCGGCTGCTGGTCTTTGGCTGAACAGACCATTTCACTGCTCTGTCAGGAGAGCCTGCAGCGCAGAGCTGGGGAGAGCGCTGGCGCCCCCTGCTGACGTGCCTCACACCCATCACTTTCAACAAGTGGAGAATGAGGGAAGAGACTCCTGTAGTAGAACTGATGATGATGATAAGAACACATGAAACAAATCATAATAATATGATATGAACTACAATCTGTCAGACACCCTTATGGTGACATGAGCAACACCTGTGAGAAAACAGCTGCTTCTAATGCAGTGGTTACAGTGAGTGGAACAGCCATGACGGACTGGCCACTGTACCCACCCTACGTGGCCGGAGCGGCGTCGGACCCTCTGACTGGAGCCTCACTGCCGTTTCCCCCCAGAGGTACCAGGGCAGAGACCGCAAGGGCAGGGATGGGCGGTGAGGGCAGAGACCTTTGAGCCGGGCGCTGTGAGATCAACACACCAGTCCGGTTTGGTGCCGGGTCTCACTGGAACACACATACAGACACACATGCAGTTGCCAGAGCCAGTCCAGCTGTGGGGGCCACAGTGGGCTCTGGCTGTATTGTACCCTCTTGGGGAAGCAGTAAACTACTCTCTCCCGTTTGAAGGCAGATTTGCAGTCAGAGCCGAGCCGCAGCGCCACGGGTGTCCACCGGGGGTGCAGTGAGCGGAGTGTGTATCAGTCGCACCATCAGAGCCACCGGTGACTCAGAGATGATTCATCGACAGGAAATATCAGTTGCTATGTAATGCGCTGTCTCACTGTAACACTGCAGCGGCCACGGGCACCGTTATTACTGTGAAGATGCTTTCATCTGAACATTAATTAAGTCAATAAACACTGCAGAGAGTTAGCTGTTCATTAAAGGACATTGTAGAGGACAGGCCGTGTGCGTGTGCGTGTTCGTGTGCGTGTTTGAGCAGAACTGAACACAACCCTTGTACATTGTGATCCTCTGTAAATAGCGCCCCGTGGGAAATGTACAGACAAAATAACTACTGAGAGCAAAGGCCACAGTCTGGTCCACAATTATTACTGTTATCATTTTAATTAGACTAACATTCTGAATTTATACAGCTAAATTATTTTTCTATTTTTATATAGGGTGTTGCTTTCTGTTGTGATTTTTGTATTATATATATGTGTGTGTGTGTGTGTGTGTGTGTGTGAGATTGTTTTCATAATCCTTCCTGGTTTCCTGTTGCTTTTGTAGTGGACCGTTGCTCCAGAGCTCTGAGCTGTTGGAGGCTGAGCTGCATCAGACAATAAAATATCAAGCGCTCGAACTCAGCTCTCGACTGTTATTTGTGATCCAGAGTGTTTAGCCCACATTGACACAAATCAAGGACTACACAAATCCACACGCACATGCATGATGCACGCAGTCACGCACACACATACAAACAGTCTCCTGGCCCCTGCGGCCCTGTGTTGTCTGTGCATTGCTGTGTGCGTTTTGTCTCGGGGGCAGAGCCGTCTCTGTCAGTTCTCCTCTGTGGCCGTGATGTCGTGACATCTTAGTGTGACTCGCAGGCCGCCCCTCATCCTCCGCTGCATGGGCCCGTGCCCTCTGACCTCCTAGTCACATGACACCCTGCCGACTCCTTGTGTAGGCGGGAACAGAAGCCCTCCTGGCTGCAGCTACACACCCACCTCTGTTGGGTAAATATTTACGGTGGGTGCGGTTCCTGTGCCAGTGGGCCGGGTCCTGGACAGGCAGGGCGAAGATTGAGGCTGCGGCTGAAACCCGAGCGCGACATCCTGCTTGGGGTTGGGATACGTGCAGAGTGTGTGTGTGTGTGTATATATATATATATAATGTGTTGTCACGCAGTGTCACACAGTAGCTCTGCGGGGGTGGGGCTGTGAGTGAACAGTGCTGGTCTGTCCACCACTCCAGGAGACTCCAGGAGTCTTACACTGCAGTGTAGATGGGTGTAGAGTGTAACAGTTGTCAACTGCAAGGGTTTGCCTAGAAAACAGCTCTGTTATTCCACAAACAGGGATTGACCTTAATTGAGAGACACAATCTTCCACAGCCCCTACAAGGACAACAGGCTGACACTGAGACACAGAGGAGGGGGAGGGAGCGGCTGACAGACACAGCCAGGGTGGACACACACACACGGTCAGAAACGCGCTCTCTCCCTGCCTCCTCCTCTCACACGCACATTGCAGTGCCGTCTCTCAGGGCTGGGGAAGGAATGCCCTGGCATGGCGTGGCAGGGCGCCCACAAACAAAGCAGCGCCAGTGTGTTTATAATAGAGCAGAGAGTAGACGCAGCCCATATATAGCAGAAACAGCCAGCCTGCTCCCCTCCCCCTCACTGCACTGCCTGCCTGCTGTTGGCTCACTTATTTACTGTGTCAACCTGAGACTCGCTGCATGAGGCTGTGCAGGGATGTGTGTGTAGAGCTGGCCTTCTGCACTGGACTGTGTCTCTCAGGACCAGGGCAGAGACCCTGCTGGACTGGACTGTGTCTCTACTATCTACTGACTGTGTCTTTTCATGTTGACCTGTAAGTTGTGAGCCAATGACAGGAGAGAACTAGATTAGACTGAGTCACAGTTTGTCAAAGAGGGTTTTATTAATATATCTTAATTAATAAACAATCCCTTAATGTTTGCACCGAACGAGGAAATATACCGATTTACACATATACTTTACTTTCCAACGAAAAACAACTTAATACAGAACAACAAAAATGACAATGACAATGTTTCTTTAAACCGTGTTTCCCTTTACTGTCGCTCTTCTTCAAACGACAAAAGACGACTTAAAACAGAACTGGTTTGGTGTCAAAATGCCAGTAAGGATCTGGCGTGGAGCTGGAGGGGGCCGGCAGGGGAATCAAGTAACCGGGGATGGAGAGGGGGGTGTGTAGGCCCCTGGTCCTGGAGAGCCACAGTCCAGCAGACCCAAACGTCAATCGAGGGTCGACCTTTAGCTGCTGCTGGACTGTGACTCCACACGACGGCCCCCCAGGGCCACAGACACGGCCGAGCCGAGACCCCGGCCTCCCACACGCCAACAGCAGTACAACGATTTATCACCCGTCAACTTTTGTAATTAATATTATTATACCTGAAACACAAAATGCAAAAACATGGTTGTTGTTGTTATTATTTGTCAGCAGTAGCAGTGTGGAGAGAGATGAGTGGGGGGGATCGGTGAGGAGGAGAGGGATGGAGGGAGAGAGAGAGATGGTAGAAAGTACCGTTGTGTCCCTATTCTGATGGCTGTGGTGTGAAAAGCTGCCAGTATTGCTTGGAGGGGGCTGCATGTGTGTGACTGTGAGTGTGCGTCTGTGTGAGAGTGAAATTGTGTGACTGTGAGAAAGTGTGTGTTCTCAGAATTGGTCTGCACTCTTGCACAATGTTTTTTGGGGTTTCTGTGCCATCCCCCTCTCCTCCGGCTGCCCCAGCGTATCCTCGCTCCGTGTTTGCCGTGTGTCCCTGGCCTCGCCCGCGCTGTAATCTCCTCCTCCTCGTCTGTGCTTGTGTCTCTTGTCAACGTCAAGAAAGGAGGCGTCCGGCTCGGCTTAGTCTCCGGACTCTGGATCTGTACAGGCGAGAGAATACAGCCAATCAATCAATCATTCAAGCTCATACCAGCCGGCCCCTTCAGGCCCCCTGCTCCGGCTCCTGGGGGACACTCCCCCATCTCGATATCGGAAGAGTGTGCTCCACGAGAAAGTGCATGCAATACATGTCTTCCTCAGTGTGTGTGTGTGGGTCTTACCGCTGGTGGCAGTGGCATGGTGCTGTTTTGAGGCCTTGATGGCCAGGTAGCCCAAGTAGGAATCGTAGGCAAACAGGATCCCTGCGATTAACCCAAACACCTGAAGAGAGAGAGAGAGAGAGAATCCCAGGTTATTCAACAGGAAACACGTCTGCTCTCCAGTACTGAAGCCCCCCCGAGAACACTGGCCGACGTCCCGCTGGCACCACACACACACAGCGAGCCGTTCTTGCTGCCACTCACCCCGCCGGCAATGCGGGCACCGTCTCCTCCCCCGATCACCGAGATCAGAGATGTGATGAGGAACAGCCCGGCGCCGATGATCGCCCGGAAAAAGTCCTGCGGGAGCAAAGACAAGCGCACGCGTGTGAGCGGCCGGCCGGCCCCGTCAACCTGCTCGTCTGCGCTAGTGTGTTTGACGCGTGTCGACGTGTGCGTGTCCGGGGTCACTCACGCTCCAGGGCCAGGAGATGGCGGCGAACTGCTTGTCGAACTCCATCATGAAGATGACGAAGAAGATGATGGCGAAGATCATCTCACAGATGGCCACGGCGCTGTAGCCCCCATATGACGAGGCTGCGTAGCAGATCAACACCACCAGGCAGATGCCCTGCGGAGGCAGACACACACACACCGTCATGGCACTGGCTACACGCATGTGGAGAGGTAAAACAGACTGAACACAGGGAGGGGGGGGAGGAAACCAACGTCGGGAGGAAGAGGTTCTTGCTGCCGGAAGAGCTAGTGAGGTGAGCGTGGGAGGAGCCGCGTCACCACCAGCATATCTTTATAAATGATCTCTCCCCTTCTCACCTGAGTTCACACACACACACACAACAACACCAGACAGGCCCTCTGTTCCCCTCGCTCACGCGCAGGAATACAAACACACACTCCTCCCGCCTATGCAGCCGTGTCTCAGTGCCAGGGCTGGAGGAACGAAGCGCTCAGTGGAAACAGTGAGGCATGTATCGGCCCTTTATGCGTCCGGGAGGGAGCGCCTGGCACCGGCAGGCCCCGCCGTCCGCACAGCCCTCCCACAGAGCGCCAGGGAGCCACAATGGAGCCACTATTCGTGGAGGGGAGGGGAGTGGACTCTTTCCAGTGGCGCGGCCCTCCCTGCTTCAGCCAGGCACTGATCTGGGGCGCAGAATGAGAGTGAACTGAACTCACCCAGCTTGTGTTGGTGTGTGTGTGTGTTGGTCGAAGCGGACTGTGGGTTCAGTCTGAGTGTCTGTTGCATCCCGGTGCCTGGGTGTGGGGGGTGATCTTACCCAGGAGAGCACAGTTGACAGTCCAGCTCACGGGCCAGCATGGGAACAAAGTGTGCAGTTCAGCCCAGAGGCCCACGCTGCAGGGCATTGTGGGAATCCTGGTGACCCCAGTTTATTTTTCTGGTGTGTTTTGAACTCTTGCTGAGCCGGCTTTGTTTTTGTACATTTTTTGGTTTGTTTTTTCTCAACACTTCCTTCCTGTGGCCGTTTCCGTTTTCAGCATGACTCCAGAAAGAAACTGTCAAGAGGCGTTAGCAGTGACTCACACCCCCGGCTCCGACACTGCCACAGATATGCAAACTGTACTTTTTCCTTATTCTTAAACAGGAAGTGTAAGAGCTGGACAGGGAAAGGTTAACGGCCGCCTCCCACATACACACACGAATAAAAACCAAGACTAAGCGCTAAAAAAACTATTACTCAAATGTAATCAAACCGGATTATGACACATATGTCACTCAGGTGCAGTAAATACTGCAGACCAGCGAGAGGCGGGCTGGGCAGGAGGGTCTGCAGCTGCACAACGGGCGTCTGTGCCCCCCCCCACAGCGCAGTGCATTGTAAGTGCATCAAACACAGCACAGCACATCGAATCCCGGCACAGTTGCCCTGTAGTGCGGAGATGTTACATTTCACTGAGACGCACAGAGGATTCCTTCAGAGGGATGTTGCAACCCTTGTAATTGTGTGTGTGTGAGTGTGTGTGAGTGTGTGTGTGTGTGTGAGTGTGTGTGTGTGTGTGTGTGTCTGTCTGTGTGTCTGTGTGTGTGTGTGTAATATACTGTACATTAGCGTTTTAAAAACCATGCACATCTTCAAATTGAGTAACTGCCACTACAGATACTGCTGCTGTTACCAATAATAACTATTAGAACCGCTCTTGACACATGGGCTCGGAATTCAAAGTATGTTCTCCGAGGGGCGAAGGTGGCTGTGCAGGAGTCATGACCTTTCACCCCCCATCTTGACAGCTGGAGCAGCGGGGCAGTGAGTGCAGGCCGCTGCACAGCCCAGGATAGAGCCTGGTGTGGGGGGGTGATGGGTCTCCTTATGGCACCGAATGTCTTCCTCAGAAATAGTTGCTTTGCTCTGGGGGCGACTTTACAGATTGAGCTAAATATACCAGCCAGTCAGAGTGGTGTGGGGACGACCCTGAGGTTGGGGGGCCCAGGAAGAGCACTGACTCCCCACAGGAGGTGCCTGGTGTGGAACACAGTGTCACACAGCGTCACACAGCCCCACAGAGTGTCACACAGCGCGAAAAACAAACAACCTTGTCACCCTGTCCCACACTGGGCAGCACTGTCAACAGACAGGAGAGAGTTGTCATAAATCACCGCCCAGTGAGAGCCCCTCTCTCTCTCACACACACACTGTCTGTCACATTAACTCACAGGGACCTCAGACTGCGGTGCTGTGCATGTACCATATGGTTACCTCATGATGTGCTGTCAGACAGACACAAACCACAAACTAACACTCGCAAAAACCAAAGCGCTTCTGTTTTCCAAGAATCGCAGGCTCTCGGGGCCACACCTCTCTCTCAGCTGTGTTGCTTTCCTGTCTGATCCTGGGCTGATCCCAAACCCCGGATAGGTGGGTGCTGGTGCTGCCGTCTGTGCAGGCCCTCAGACTCGGGGCTCCTGTACATTTTTGGGATGAAAGGAGGTGCCAGGCGCTCGGAGCCCTGGCTATAAACACCGCACCAGGCGGCGGGTGGCATGGTGGATGGCACGGCCTGTCTCCGCTCCCCGGAGGTGAGAGATGCACTGTTCAGACGCACCGTCCTGCACAGATCTGTGCCCACACGGCAGCCTGGTGCCAGGGTTACATTTCCCTTGAGAGAGAGGCTTGTGGTTTACTTCCATATTTAATTATAATACTTACACTCATTTAAGAAAGGGGGGGTAAAACTAGTTGGGCATTGATTCAGCCACCGCCCTGAGATGCTACAGGGCTGGAGCCACAGTGGCATTTGAATCCTTCTGTACAGAGAGTACAGGCTGCTGTGATCAGGCGGACTGGCACGGGCGGTTGGGTCATCCGTGCGGCTGCGTCGGTCCTGTGCTGCTGAACCGCAGCGATAATAACCCGATCACTGCGAGCTGGACAGCGGGCTCAGTGCTGCACCACCCCGGTGTTTATGCTCTTCCACAGCCAGGACGCACAACCACATGCGCTCACCATTTCCGCGCAAGACCCGATCACAAATGTGCGCCAGCGCCGCAGTACCCAGCCTGTATGACCGCCGTCAGCACCGCACTGCCCCCGTCCTGCTCCTGGACGTGTCCACACACCGGGACAGGGACACAGCTGCGACACGCGTGCTGTCTCACACGAACACAATGTGGCCTCACTGTCTCACTAACACAGCGGGACGGGTGGGTACTCACTATCTCGGCGGCCAGCAGGGCTCCTTTGCGGGTCCGTATGTAACTTTTCAGCCTCTCCATGACGTTCCCGGACGGGCTGTCCGCGTCTGTGTCGGCCATGCTGGAGAAAAGTACCAACTACGGCGCAACTCCACCGCTACTCCTCCGAGACGCAGGACTGAGTGAGAAACAGCAGAGTGACGCGGCTGAGCTGAAGTGAAGAAGCAGCCGAGCAGCGCAACTGTTGCACAGAGATCCGCCTCCTGCTCCTTCACCGACACACAGACAGACAGACAGACAGACAGAGACAGAGATCCGCCTCCTGCTCCCTCACCGACACACAGACAGACAGACAGACAGACAGACAGACAGAGACAGAGATCCGCCTCCTGCTCCCTCACCGACACACAGACAGACAGACAGACAGACAGACAGACAGAGACAGAGATCCGCCTCCTGCTCCCTCACCGACACACAGACAGACAGACAGACAGAGACGAGTCGTCCGAGAGAGAGAGAGAGAGAGAGAGAGAGAGAGCAGCCTGTGCGTCGTCCTTCACTGGAGCTCACAGCGCAGACGGAAAGACAGGGCGTTGGTCCTCTTTTCTTTTTTCAGAGAGAGGGAGGGAGTGAAAGAGAAGTGTAGGAGGAGAGAAGAGCTCTTGGAAGACGAGCTGCACTTTGTACCGAAGAGCAGCGATACTTCGGGCGCTGCAACTTCCACATGAAAAAGTATTTACAATGTGCTTGGGTTGGATCATTTGATAAAAAAACTGAGTTTGGGAGCGAAAGTGACTCTGGAGAGAAACCAGTGTTCCCAGGTCCTCTCCATAAATTCCCCCCCAATTTGGTCGTAAAAATCCCCCAAATCACGTATCCCCCCCAAATATGATTGCTGGTGAAGTGAGGTCCGCGGGGGGAGAAATCGATTGTGCCATAACCCCTAAATTCCCCCAAGTTCAGAATAATATCCCCCAACATTTCCCCCATACAAATGTCGCCCCCAAATTTAGGGGAAAATCCCCCGATCTGGCAACAGTGAGAGAAACTCACACTAGAGTCTCTGGCGAAGTCTGTCTGTGGGGCAGAGACAGCACTGCTCGTCACTGAGTCAGTGGTTTAGTACAGGTGGGTGTAAGACCCTTCATTAAACGCACCAAATAATAATATTGTAACGACCCCCGGGCAAAGAGAGTGCCACAGTGCGGCGGGAGTTCACTGAGGGGCACATCCACTCCCCCCGCACAGCCGTGCCCAGAAACACGCAGCTGCCACCTGATGTACCCCAGGCACTGCCCCCCGCACAGCACAACACACAAGCCAGGGTCGCTACAATATATATACTCACGTCCCTTTTTCAGGACACTGTATTTTAAAGATAATTTTGTTAAAATCCAAATAACTTTACAGATCTTGATTGTAAAGGGTTTAAACAATGGTTTCCATGCTTTTTCAATGAATGAACATGCACCTGTGGAACGGTCCATAAGACACTGACAGCTTACAGACGTAGGCAATTAAGGCCACAGTTATAAAAACTTAGGACACTAAGGAGACCTTTCTACTGACTCTGAAAAACACCAGAATAAAGATGCCCAGGGTCCTGCTCATCTGCGTGAACGTGTCTTAGACACGCTGCAAGGAGGCATGAGGACTGCAGACGTGGCCAGGGCAATAAACTGCAATGTCCGCACTGTGAGACACCTAAGACAGCGCTACAGGGAGACGGGAAGGACAGCTGATCGTCCTGGCAGTGGCAGACCACGTGTAACAACACCTGCCCAGGATCGGTACATCCCAATATCACACCTGCGGGACAGGTACAGGACGGCAACCATAACTGCCCGAGTCACACCAGGAACACGATCCCTCCATCAGTGCTCAGACTGTCCGTAATCGGCTGAGAGAGGCTGGACTGAGGGCTTGTAGGCCTGTTGTACGGCAGGTCCTTACAGACATCACCGGCAACGACGTGGCCCATGGGCACAAACCCACCTGCGCTGGACGTGATTTCCTGCAAGACAGGAATGTCAGTGTCTGCCACGGCCAGCGAAGAGCCGGATCTCAACCCCAGTGAGCACGTCTGGGGCCTGTTGGATCGGAGGGCGAGGGCCATTCCCCCAGAAATGTGCGGGAACTTGCAAGTGCCGGTGGAAGAGAGGGGTAACATCTCACACAAGAACTGGCAGATCTGGGTCTGGGTGCAGCACTTAATGCAGCTGGGGGCCAAACAGATACTGACTGTGACTTTTGATTTTGACCCCCCATTTGTTCAGGAATACATTATTGCATTTCTGTTAGTCACGTGTCTGTGAAACTTGTTCAGTTCATTGTCTTAGTTGTTGTATCTTGTCTGCCACCATCCGCCACTGCCATCCTCTAAAAATGAAAGTGTGGATAATAACGCACAGCGCCCGCCTGGGAAACTCACACAAACCTCCCCAACGCCCAGAGCACAGCAGACAGGTATGGCTTTTGCTACAAAGCATGTGAATGTTTAATTTGAAGACAACAAGTGCCTATGTATGTGTGCGTGTGTGTGTGCGTGTGCATGTGTGTGTGTATGTCAGCATGTGTGTAGGGTTGGAGAAATCACTACTATGTGTGGTATATATAAATATATATATATATATATAAATAAATGACTAAAAACGTAGCAACATCTACAGATGTCATTAGTACTGTACAGCTTAATCACTCCACCCCAACAATTATTATATAATTAGGCTAAAAATATTCAGTCCCACAACTAAACGCACATGTGAGTTCCTCATAGATTAGGTTTAGCTTGATGTAACTGATTGTATGACTGTGTTGTGTTGTCACTGTAAAGCACTGACGTCACGCCAATAAAGCTAATTAGAATTTGAATTTGAATGTGATTTTAAACAGTTTTAACGGTCCAGTTTTAACGGCTTCATATGTAAATCAAGCAGCCACACCAGTGGAACAACCAATCACAGCTCGGTGTTCAGCATAAAGCCCTCCCCCTTAGGGGAGGAGAAGAGCCAATCACAGCTCGTGTGTGTAATACCACACTCGCCCGCTGCGCTCTTGGGCGCTGTGGAGCTCTGTGCTCTGTGCAGAGAGATGTTTCATCATCAATAGATCGATATATCAATTAAAATAAAAGACCGGACAGCTGTAGAAAATGCAACATTATTATTTTCCATGTTCATTATCTCAATTATCTTCTTCAGCCACTATAGGAAGCGCCTTTATTGATGCTAGAAGTTTTGGTCGGTTGTGTATTGTAAATTATATCGTGTAATGATGACTGTGCAAAACTGTTATCTGCGTTGTGCTATTGTACAGGAAGCGCTTCTGAGGGCGTTTGTTCTTTCTACACAAAGAGTACAATTATACCAGGTTGTGTGTTATTTAGTAAAAACGTTTCGACATGATATTGTATTCATTTATTTCAACCACCTGACTTGGCAACATACTGAATAATAGTTCTCTGTCAGATTATAACCAATTGATCACTATTTTGATATATGGGCATTCAGAATAAGTTTTAAAGAATGATCAGCTCTGTCCCAACAAGAGCTGCCCGGCTCACTGAAAACTGCATTGCGTTTACTTTTAATCTACAATTTCACTTGTGTTTGTTTCTCTCTTACACACAGTTAATTAATTGTTAATCACCTGCCACTGGTAGAAACACATGTTTACTGGACACATTATTTAACACGTAATACGTATTTAAATTATGGTTCCAGTCAATCTGAATGCAGTATATCGGATCGGGAATGTATTCCATTCGCAGCATCTGTTTCTGCAAATCTGATCATAGTTTCTGCTGGTTCAGTGCCACAGAAGGCAGAGTGAGGTTCACATACAAGACGTTCAACCAAGCAATGAAGCATGAAGTCCCGTGTGTCTCGCTGCATGAGGGTCTGGCCTCACAGGTCCTGGGCTCAAACCCCGGCGCAGTCTCGTCCTTCTGAAACCTGTCCTTTGTGCTTGTTTTGCTGCCAGAGGATTGACTGGATATAGCAGATCTTTAGAGAGCTGTAAGGGCAGTCCAGTCCTGTGTGGCTCCCCAGGCAGGGGCTCGGCTCAGAGCTGGCAAGTCCTGGGTCTGAGTGTCCTTTTGCGTCTGATCTGTGTCTCTAGAGATGGGAATCTGGCACAGTACTGTTCATAGGGTTAACTGATCAACGTGATTGAAACAGTTTTATTGATCGTGCGCAAAGCCCTGCTACTTCCCCAGTAAGACAAGCCAGTGGCGTCACCGCAGACCCTCGGTGTGCCAGAACATCACATCTATTGTGAGCATGTGTTGCTGTGTTTCTAAGAAGTGCAGCCATATGAGTGATTTAAAGCCACATCCCTGACCTATATATAGCCATGTGTGTTAGTTTCACTGTGAAATTAGTCATATTCTGGAACACACAATTCATTATTAGGTGTTTATTTATTATATATGTATAAATATAAATATTCAAACGTGATACACACATAATTCTTGAATGGCACAGAAAGGAAAGCAGTACTGTGGGTATGACATGGTGGTAATATTTGGTGCTGGGTCCAAATCACATCCAGATAATAACTGTGTAGTTTTACACACACTTGTTCTTTGTTGATCAATTATAATTTAGCATCATTAAAAGCTGGACTCGCCTGGTCTTTCACAGATACAGACATGAAACACTGGGTCTGACAGCTGCAACAGCCACTGGACAGTTGTGGAAGTTGCAGAGGTTTTTGCTTAAAGACGTAGAGAGACGTGCCGACCACCACAAACACCAGACCCCTGTCACCCTCCGCTTTCCACTAACAGACTCAGAAACGCATGTGCTCATTAATGTAGTTATTCACAGGGGCGGACTGTGACTGTCAGCCTTCAGCCACAGCAGCCCCCCGAACCCAGACCACAAACAACCATCAAACTCCCCTTCAGGTTCATGTCAGATGCTGCAGAAATGTCCTCAGACAGCTGCTTTCAGTTGCGCTGTAATGATTGTTCTTTTTTGGAAAATTCTTAAAGAAAGGTTCCAGACCAGGCCTGAGAAGTGTATTTCGGAAGGAGCTGCCTGTTGTGTTTGCTGCCACTTTCCACCCACAAACCATCTTAACAGAACAGAATAACATTATTAATCAGGCGAGTCTTTATGATTCGGGGAAGATGAATCAGTGCAGCAATAGTGCAGTGAATTCTCAGTTTTATATTCTGTAATGTACAGAATCCACCCACCCACCCACACACATATATATATATATATATATATATATATATATATATATATACACACACACACATATATATATAGACACACACACACACACACATATATATATACACATGTATACATGTAAAATACTGCAACAATAAAAACAGTATTTTACTAAAGACTTCCGTGGAGAGGAGCATTGATGAGTTCCAACGAATGTTTGCTGCCCTGCGTCACTGTGGGGCTCGTCGCGCTGGTCAAGAGCAGAGTAACGGGGTGTGGGGTGTGGGGTGTGGGGTGTGGGGTGTGGGGTGTGGGGAATGAGACCACTGTCTGAAACACTCGCATGTGTGCAAAAGAAATCTGCATGCAGACTTGAAAAGAGCGTCATATGCGTGTAAACGTGTGCAGATCATCGGCATGTATAATGTAACAGGGCACAATAAATGAAAGGTTCACACACGCTTTCGCACCGCACCGCACCATCCCTCCAGCAGGTGGCAGCACTGCGCCACAGATCCCTCCCTCGGGCCTCACAAAGCCGGCGCAGCCCCAGAGCAGCGGGGTTGAGTCAGTGTGTTTCAGGGGGGTCTCTCTCTGCCTGCGGCCGGCGAGCTGTGGAGGAGTCGGGCGCCTGTTGGGACTCAGTGTCGGACTGTAACCCACAGGCCACAACGGCTGAAGCAGTGAATCATCGTGATCCGTGCTTCCCAGGGGATGTGTTTCTGGGACGCCCCCACCGTGTGATCTACAGTTTGATCACACTTTATATCACAGTGGCGTTAATTGATGATGGGTAAATAGTTTATAAAACCACTGGGCTCCATTAATAATCCCATTTATCGACGATCAATAAACCTTCATCAGGTCATTTATAAATCAACTGAGACAGACGTGTTTTGGGACCCCTCTTTGCTCGTCTCCTCGTCACTGTAACGGTGTCTCTCCGACGCCTGACATTTACACCCTGACGTATGCAGTGACTCACAGCCCCCCCCCAGCATCGCTCTCCTGTTTACATCACACATCCCTCTCTCTCCCTCCCTCCCTCCCTCTCATCCTTAAACCACACCTCCTCCCTCTCTCCCTCTCTCTCTCTTGATCGCGCTCATGCTGACACCCCCCCCTCTCTCTCTTTCTCTCTCTCATGCTTAGACCACACCCCCTCCTCCTCCCCCCTCTCTCCTCCTTGTCATCCCTCTCTCCTCTGCGCCTCCCTCAGTCTCAGAGCTGGACGCACACAGACCCCAGGGCAGCCTCATCTCCTCTCAGGATGTCGGGCCCTCTGAACAAACCCTTCTGGCTCCCCCTCGCCTGCCTTGTCCTCCTCACCGCACCGCCGCTGCTGCCCGCCAAGGTAAGGATGGAGGGATGGAGGGAGCAAGGGAGGGAGCTGGAATTGCAGGCATTTATGCTTATTTTTTTTGGTAAATGAAAGTGGAGACAGCAGGTTATAAACAAAGGAAGGGATAAACTGTGTGCGTGTGTGTGTGTGTGTGTGTGTGTGTGTGCGTGTGCGTGTGCGCGCGTGTGTGTGTGTGTGTGTGTGTGCGTGTGCGTGTGCGTGTGTGTGTGTGTGTAAGGCTCAGTGTCTGTCAGCCCCACAGTCAGAGACAGGTAAAGGACAACCGCTGATACTGAACTGCAGATACAGAATTTCTGAGTGTTACTGTGAGGGTCCCGGTTTACCTGTTATTTTGTGTGTGTCGTGAGTTTGTGTGTGTGTATGTGTGTGTGTGGTTATGCTATCGATCCCCAGTACATGGGCTGTATAATATTTCGCAGGCAGTCAGGAAATTAACAGCGGCACCAAAGGTCACCGGCGCAGTGTGAGCCGAGACTAATGGGGACTGAATCACAACAACACATTGACCAAACAAGAAGGATGCTGTGTGTGCGATCAGAGAGAGAGAGGGAGACTGGAGCCAGGTTACTGTAACTAATGATGCCAATTACCTTGGGGGGGGTAGACGGAGCAGCTGCATAAGACTGCCGGTGCATCCAAACTGTTTAAGTCACAGACAGAGAGAGAGAGAGAGAGAGATTGCTGTGGGGAGTTTTGTTGTTGTTGTGTTGAGATACACAATGAGACACACAGAGACAGAGAGATGCGCGGAGACAGGGGCCGGCAGGGGTCTGGATGCGACACACACCGCTCTGAGATCACAGATGGCCGCTCGGCTCAGCCTCTCGCTGCTGCCTGGCAACGGGAGAGGGAGGGAGGGAGGGAGAGGAAAGAGAGAGGGATGGAGGACGGAGGACGGAGGGGGCCACGCACCTGCAGACACACCTGGTCTGATGTCTGACCAACATCAACATCCACAATAATAATAATAAAGGACGGACTCAGTGTGTGGTCAAGGGAGGTGTGTATTACTCTGCCAGCACACATAGAGAGAGAGAGAGAGAGGGATGGGGGTGTCTGAATGCATTACTGTGTGTATTATTTCCATGTTGGGGGGACAGGGGGAGTCATAGGCTAATTATAATCAGGGCAGATTGGATCCATTTAGTAAAGTCTGTCAAAACGATGCAGAGAGAGAGAGAGGGAGAGATGGATGGATGGATACAGGGGAAAAGAGTAGGTGTGGAGAGGGTGTGGAGAGAGAGAGAGAGAGAGAGAGAGACAGAGAGGGTAGGAGAACAACCTCAGTGAAGCAGATGGTTTCTATGGATTTGAAAAAAAGCAAAACAAACAGAAAAAAGCACGTCTGGGAGTACCTGGGTAGGAGAGAGAAAGAGAGGGAGGAAGTGAAGTGGTTTATTACTGTTTGCTTAGAAAGATCTACAGTTCTAAATTATTCTCCTCTCTCTCTCTCTGTTTAATTAAATTCAAATGCAAGTGGGTTTTATTGGCTTGGCTCCCATGGCTGCCCGGAGCTCAGAGTTGATCACAGCTCTCAGTGACGGAGACGGAGACGCTGCAGGTGTCGGGATCATTGATGCTCTTCCTGCCTGGAGATGTTTGAGGAAATGTCATCATGACAAAATTAATTGAATATGAGATACTCTGGCCACAGTGTGGTTTAATTAGGGATACGTATAAAATTAATTATGATCTTTTGGTTATATTTAGGCAGGTTTTTGAGTATTTTGAACAATTGACTATAAGAAAACAAGACTGTCCAGTCGAGAGGAGGCCATTCGCCCCATCGTGCTCGTTTGCTGTCCATTAATAACTCAGTGATCAAGGATCCTATCCAGTCTGTTTTTGAATGTTCCCAAATTGTCTCTTCAGCCACATCGCTGGGGAGTTTGTTCAGATTGTGACGCCTCTCTGTGTGAAGAAGTGTCTCCTGTTTTCTGTCTTGAAGCCCAATTTCCATTTGTGTCCCCGGGTGCGTGTGTCCCTGCTGATCTGGAAAAGCTCCTCTGGTTTGATGTGGTCGATGCCTTTCATGATTTTGAAGACTTGGATCAAGTCCCCACGTAGTCTCCTCTGTTCCAGGGTGAGAAGGTTCAGTTTATGGTAGTAGTGTAGGGTCCAGACTGGGGCAGTGAAGAAAGAGTGTGTCTGTGTGTGTGAGTGTGTGTGAGAAACAGGCATCAGTTCAGTTCTGCTGCACACGGTTCTTTGACGCCAGCGCAGGTGTCGCGCTCTGTGTGGGTGGGTGAGTGGTTTCATGGCTACAGATCCAGTGACTTCACAGCTCCCACTGTTGGGACTCCATCCACTGCCAACCCCGACTCAGAGTCAGATACAAAGTGCGTCACACCGGGATGAGACAAGGTTATAGTGGATGTCCCAGCGTGGATGGATAACAACCCCCTGCCGTTCACTCTCCCCAAACCCAGCCCAGCCAAACGGGCCGCATGGGACTCTGACCTGAAGCACGTCCCAGGCACGGAGAACGTTGTCCGAATCCGACCACACCATCTCTCTCTCTTTCCCTTCCTTCCTTTTCTTACCCATCTCCATCTACCTCTGTCTATCCCACTTTGCTCCGTTGCACTGGACTGGGCGTTGCTGAATTACGCTGCACCCCCCACCTACCCCCTTCATTCTCTCTCTCTCTCCCTGGTGAACGCAAGTAACTGAGTGGCTCCCCCATCTCCCCTGGGATGGGACACGGCCGCAGTCATCTCTCCATCAAGCGCTCGTCTCTCGTCTCCTGCACACAATCAGATCCCGACAAACTGAGCACAGCTGTTGACTGTTTAAAATAGTTCAGCACTGTGTGGTATAGAGTCGTGTAGTGTATTATAGCACAGTGAGAGAGAGAGAGAGAGTGTGTTTGATTTGTGTGCAGGTGGCTGTGAATAATGAATGGGGTTTGGCATGGGAGGGCGGTGATGACGTTCGGGGGGATTAGACTCTGTGACTCACCGGGGGAGGCTGCAGTCTCCCTCCATTATTAATAAAGTTGTGATTTGGGAGAGTGAGTCAGAGGTCTTTATTAATAACCGGGTCTGTGGTGTGTGTGTGTGCGTCACGCCTCGGAGACCGAGCGCTGTGATATCATCACCGAACACCAGCAAGGAAGGGGAGCACGATGCGTCAGTGAGGGAGGACGCAAAAACGAGAGCAGGAGATACAAAGAAGAAAGGGAGAGAATAAGGAAAAGATGAAAGTGAAAGGAAGCAAGGATGATGATATGGAACAACGCGAAAGGGAAGACAAGAAAGACGAGAGGATAATCAAAAAGACGTAAACAAAACAATAAAGACTAAAAGATCAAGTATTTATAGCTTTTATCCCAGTATTTATATATATATATATATATATATATGTGTGAATACTTTTACAAGGCACTGTTTATATATTTAGTGACGTAACCCCTCTTCTATCCCCCTCTCTCTCCCCCTCCCTATCCTTCCTTTTATCTCTGTCTTTCATCCTCTCCCTCTCCCTCTCTCAGCCGGTGGCCAGTGGTCTTCCTCGTGGTGGGTGGAACCCAGTGGAGGAGGTGGGCGGGGCCATGCGTCTGCGCAGGGAGCTCCGTGATTCACTGCCGTATGAGGCTCAGATGGTGATGTCATACCCCGGCCAATCAGCAGCCGCCGCACTGGGCGAGGGGCGGGGCAACAACAACAACAACAACAACAATGAGCTTTTCCTCCAGACGGACGGCTGGAGGGGGCGGGGCCTGGGCCAGGCCCTGCAGCAATTGGCCGAGGACGACAAGAGGCGGGACCAGGAGGCCGCTTACCTGGCCGGCTTGCTCCGCCTCCTCAGCGAGGGCTATGACTCCGCCCCACCGTCCAGGCTGGGGGGGGGGGAGGAAGACGGCGAGGAGGAGGGCGGGGACTTCCAGGGGCCCTACCCCCCAGACTACGACGACACAGAGCCGGGCCTCAGCATGGCCAAGCCCCAGGCCTGGAGCGGCCTGCTGGACCCCCAGCTCACACAGACGCTGCTCAACCGGTACAGACAGGAGCGCCGGCTGCAAGGGCCCCCACCGGCCCCCCAGCCCCCCAGCAGACAGCAGGGAGGAGCTGAGGAGGGAGAGGAGGAGGTGCTGAGGTGAGAGGGGGAGAGGGGAGGGATGGAGGGAGAGAGGGATGGAGGGAGATGGGGTGGGGGAGGGAGAGAGAAGGGGGGATGGAGGGAGGGGGGGATGGAGTGAGAGGGAGGGAAATTAAGTGATGGAGGGAGAGAGCGGGATGGAGGGATGGAGAAAGGGACTGGCCAACATGTTTTCACAGGAAGGAATGAACAAGGAAGTACACAAAGAGTAAGAAAGGCAGACAGAATCTATTGATAAGGGTAAAGGAATGTATCGTTGGGGTCAAAGGTCAAGACAGGAGCGGTACTGTGGAGAGCAAGTGACATAGTCCTTTCCCTCGTCCTCCCTCTCTCCCTCTCTCCCTCTCTCCCTCTCCGCAGGTACCTCGTGGGGAGGGTCCTGTCTAGCCTGGCCTCAGAGACGCCGCAGCAGCAGCCGCCCCACCGCCTGGCCCGGAGAGACCTGGGGGTGCTGGGGGGTGAGCGCTCCTCCTCCTCCTCCTCCTCTTCCTCCCCTCTGAAACGCTCCCGCCGCTCCCTGGACGACAAAGCCCCCCCAGCGACCGACGCCGAGCCCTCGCTGCTCAGAGTGAAGCGGCTGGAGGAGGAGGAGGAGACGGCCGGGAGGGGCGCGGCGCTGCAGCGGATGAAGAGGATTGACGGGGAGCGGCCGCAGCGGCCACAGCAGCAGAGCGGGGGGGGGCGGCAGGCACGGAAGAGGCGCGCCCTTACCTTTGACCCCGACCTCCTGGCCCAACGCATCTTACAGTACCTGCCTGACTGAGTGAGAGAGAGAGAGAGGGAGAGAGAGAGAGAGAGAGAGAGAGAGAGGGAGGGAGGGAGAGAGGAGAGTACAGGGAGAGGGAGAGGACAGATGTGAAGAAGTGAATGCAAGAACTGGACATGCACATCAACAACACAGGAGTAATTAAAACTGGAAGCTATACACAACAAGCAGCAAGATGGCCCTCTATAGAGACTGATAACATAACACACACAATACAACACAGTACAGCACAGAAGTGAGGGAGTTAGACAGAGAAACCAAATACAGCACACAGTGTAGCACAGACTCCAGGTAACGACACGCAGCCCGAGAGGAACACGTCAGACACACGCACACACACACACAGACAGGCACTCCACTCCTGCCTCCTCCGCTCTCTTCTCTCCTCTGTTTCGCTCTATCCTGTGACTTTGTGGATTCAATAAATAAAGAAAACTAAAAAAAAAAATCATAAAAAAAAATAATTAAAGTGATATGAAATGATTGTGGCTTTTCTGAGTCTCGTGCACAATTCTCTATCAAGCTGTACAAAATAAATAAACCAATAAATGAACGAATAAATGATTTAAAAGTGTTTTTTGCTCGCCAGCTCTTGTTCACCTGATTACAGAGAGATAATCAATAAACCAGTACATTGAAACGAACTGAACTGAGTCATGTCCCTTTCATGTTTTCATTTCACTCTATTATCGAGTTATTTTAAGTTCTTGACCTTTGCGAGTGTGGAAAACGATCAGTCACACGTCAGACACACACACACACACACACACACACACACACACATACACACACACACACACACAGATACACACACAGAGACACACACACACACACACAGATACACACACACACACACAGAGACACACACACACACACACACACAGATACACACACACACACACAGAGACACACACACACACACACACACACACACACAGATACACACACAGAGACACACACACACACACACACACACACACAGATACACACACACACACACACAGAGACACACACACACACACACACACAGATACACACACACACACACAGAGACACACACACACACACACAGATACACACACAGAGACACACACACACACAGCATCCCATTTCAGAGTTTCTTCTGGGCTTCTTGACGTCCCAACCCCGACCGCAGTCACACACTCGCCCGTCTCATACACAACTGCACAGACACACAAACACACAACAGCCCGTCCTTGGGGTCCCGTCTCTGTAACCAGGATGCACATTTAGATTCCCTCTCTCCCTCTGCCTCATTCTCTCCTTCTCTCTCTGCCTCTCTCAACTTCACATTCAAATTCAAAATGAGCTTTATTGGTATGACATGTTTATACAAGTGTTGCCAATGCATGTGCCATACAGGTGAAAACACAGCTGTGGAAAAAATTAAGAGACCACTGCAATTGTTTCTTAAATCAGCATCTCTGCATGTACGGCAGCCATTCCATTCCAGTGTCTGTTGAATTCCAACACAGACACCTCATTCTATTGAATGAGCAACTGATCACCTGAACCAAATCTTATTTAACGAGGAAAAGTATAAAAACCACTGCTGTGGTCATCACTATCCTCTTGCAATAGAACCAGCTGGATGGCAAAAACAGTGCTAGTTGTACCTCAAAAGTAATTGGAATCAAAAAATAACTACTGACCATGCCAAAAGAGTTGAAAAGGAAAGTTTTGAGTGAGGAAAAGAAGGGTTCAATTCTGGCTTTACTGGCAGTGGGAAACAGCGTCGGGTTGCTTCCATCCTTAAAATTTCAAAGACGGTGGTTCATAAGAACAAGGTCAAGCAGCAGACATTGGGGACAACAAAGCTACAGATCGCCAGAGGGCGAAAACGGCTCTCCACTGACCGGTTTGCAAAATACCATAAGGATTGGACCATAGAGGACTGGAGTAAGGACACCTTCTCTGATGAGTCCAAGTTTCAGCTTTGCCCGACACCTGGTCATCTAATGGTTAGACGGAGATCTGGAGAGGCCTACAAGCCACAGTGTCTCACACCCACTGTGAAATTTGGTGGAGGATCTGTGATGATCTAGGGGTGCTTCAACAGGGCTGGAATCGGGCAGATTTGTCTTTGTGAAGGACACATGAATCAAGCCACGTAAAAGGTTGTCCTGGAAGAAAACTTGCTTCCTTCTGCTCTGACAATGTTCCCCAACTCGGAGGATTGTTTTTTCCAGCAGGACAATGCTCCATGCCACACAGCCAGGTCAATCAAGATGTGGATGGAGGACCACCAGATCAAGACCCTGTCATGCCCAGCCCAATCTCCAGACCTGAACCCTATTGAAAACCTCTGGAATGTGATCAAGAGGAATATGGATGGTCAAAAGCCATCAAACAAAGCCGAGCTGCTTGAATTTTTGCACCAGGAGTGGCATAAAGTCACCCCACATCAGTGTGAAAGACTGGTGGAGAGCACGCCAAGACACATGAAAGCTGTGACTGAAAATCAGGGTTATTCTACCAAATATTGATTTCTGAACTCTTCCTAAGTTAAAACACTAGTATTGTTTTGTTTAAAATGAATATGAACTTATTGTCTTTGCATTATTCGAGGTCTGACAACACTGCATCTTTTTTGTTATTTTGACCAGTTGTCATTTTCTGTAAATAAATGCTCTAAATGACAATAGTTATTTGGAATTTGGGAGAAATGTTGTCAATATTTTATAGAATAAAACAAAAATGCAAATTTTACCCAAACACATTCCTATGAATAGTAAAACCAGAGAAACTGATAATTTTGCTGTGGTCTCTTAATTTTTTCCAGAGCTGTATACAAACAACAAGAGCATAGATATTCATGGATAATAAAGTAACAATAAAATATATAGATACATTAAACATCATTAAAATAACTAAATACATAATAATAAAAAGATAATAATAATCATTAATATACATTAATAGAATAAGTAATAATTAAAACACAATTTCAAGCAAAGAGTATGATTAATATAACAATCAATAATAAAGTAATATCATAATAAATAGTAATAATTAAAAGAAAAGAAAAAAGGTAGACCAATAAAACATCCCAATAAAGTCCCCCCTTAGAAACAACTCCCTCTCTCTATCTGCCTCTCGATTTACAATAATGTTCATTAACTTATTGCAGATAAATGTCTCTCCACTCTTTTCTCTTTCTCTCTCCTTCCTCCCTCCCCTCCTGCCTCCATCTCTCTCTCCTCTGCTTCTACCTCTCAGCTCCCAATAAAGCATCTTGTCACCTAATGGAGTCGAGTGTCCCTCCCCTCCCCCAGTGATGTCCTGTATGTGTCAGTCTTCATGATTCTTACTAGATTTACAATATCTAGCCCCTTCTCCTCTCTCCCTCTCTCTCTCTCTCTCTCTCTCTCTCTCTCTCAGGAGGAAAGCGTCGCTCAGTTTTTTGTTTTTAAATCTCCTTTGCAGGGATCCTGTTGCCAGGCGATGGTTGCTATGCCGACCGAGCAGGTTATGTAACCGGGAGAGACGGAGAGAGAGAGGGATGAGGCCGAGGCGGGCGGAGGGAGGGGGGATTGCTGCTGTTGTTTTCTTTTTTCATTTTTCTTTGAGCAGGCAGTGATGTCATCTGAGAAGGAACAGAGAGTACCAGAACAACCTGAGAGAGAGAGAGAGAGAGAGAGCGAGAGAGAGAGAAGGGAGAGGCCAGAGAGACAGAAAAACAGGTGGAAGGAGGGCAGAGAAGGGAGAAAAGAAGAGAGAGATGAATATGTGGGAGGAGGAGAGAGGGACAGGAAGGGAGAGAGAGAAATGTTGAGCTGTCAGAGTGATGTGTGTGACACTGACTCACCAAATACAATGTCAACAACCTGTAAGACTCCACAGCAGTGTCCTATAAGATGCTACAACAATAACCCAACATCTAAGACACTGCAGCACAGCACTGTGTCCTGTAAGACAGTGGTCTGGAGGACCCCCGGCACGGCTGGTTTTTGTTATTGTAAACAGTAGGGGGTTTCAGTTAAGTATGCAATTGTATAAGGAACTTATTATCTGATTTTATGACACAGTTTAACAAGCGAAATGTAAGCTAATTATTAGTCCAATTAAGTAATTGATAACTCGGCTGGATCAAAAACTAGCAGAGTAGGGGCTCCTCCAGGACCCGGGTTGTGTGGACCCTACAATAGTGTCCTATAAGAAACTACAGCACAGGACAGGAGAGCAGGACAGTGTCCTGCACTACACTACATCACAACGTAACACAGGACAGCCGAGTCTACTGCGAGACACTCAGAGCACAGCATCCTATAGGACATGACAGAGAGCGGACCGTTCAGTGAGTCGTGTCTTACCTCTCCTTGCATCTCACAGCCAGGCCGGTGAGGCTGCGTCTCTAGGAGGCCAGGAGAAAGCTGGAGGCTGCAGGACAGACAGACAGACAGTGATGAGAATGATGTTGCCGCTCAATCCCCTCCCCTTCCTGCAGCTGCAGTCATCAGCCGGACGTAAACAACAAAGCCCCCACGCTCAGCTCGCTTCTCTGGGCTTTATCAGTTGTCACTGTTTCATCTAAATGCCCCACGAACCGCCCTGTGTGCTGCTCTGTCAGTGTGTCAGTGTGTGAGTGGATGTGTTCAGTACAGTCTCAGTGTGTCAGGGTTGCCTGTGCGTTACAATATACACAGTGTCCCAGTGTGCCAGTTAGTGAGTCTATACGCAGTGTGTCAGTGTCCTGTGTCCTCACAGTGTCCTGGCGCGTCCCTCTGCTCACCTTCCTTGTGGTCATCTGGCAGCAGCCCATCCTGCCGGTTCCCCAGGACGAAGGCCAGGGTGGACAGGATGGCGGCATCCAGCACGCCCAGGATGGCCAGCACGTAGGCCCAGCCCACAGAGCAGCGGCCCGGCGAGAAGCTGGACACGGCCGGCCCGCACAGAGCGCGCATCTCGGCACAGTCCCAGGAGTCGGCAAAGAGCACGCAGCCCAGCGCCAGGCAGAACCCTGAGGAGGGGGAGAGAATATGGCAATGAATAACACAGGCCGGGTCCGGCACCGTCCACACACCCACACCCACTCCCAGCGACACACAGCCACCACAGCAGTCCCTGCACTCCCACTCGCTCAGTGACACACTGACACTGCCACCCCACCTCCTCACCGGCCGTGAGCTGCAGCCAGGCGCAGACCTTGTACACGGTAGCGGCATTGCAGAAGCGGAACAGCGCCAGGCAGCCCACGCTGGCCCACACCAGCGCCAGCGCCATGCACACCAGCACGGCGGGCGACTGGAAGGGGCTCAGGGGCGTGAGGGTGCGCAGAGAGCCACGGCACTCCGGCACCAGGGCGTCCGTGTCGAGGCACACCTCAAACAGGCCCAGTGAGCCGGCCAGCGGCGCCTCCCCCTGGCCGGGCCGGTACCGCAGCTCCCCGGTGCCGACCCAGGAGGGCTGGACCAGCGCCACAGCGGCGATGACGGAGAAGCACAGCGAGAAGCCGGCCCACAGCGCGCCCACCGCCCGGGCGCTGCGCACAAACTCCGTCTGGTACAGGCTGGACACCTCCGCCAGCGGCCGAACCGCCATGCCCGCGCCACACTGCATGGCACCCACACACCGAGCGCTGAGACGGAGGAGTGGAGAAGAGAAGAGAGGGAGGAGAGCGATGGAGAGGAGAGCTCGAAATGGTCTCAAAAGCAAGTTTTTGCTTCTAAACAAAGAGATGAATGAATAAATAATAACAATAATGATGGACTATTGCCAAACAGATGTGAAGAAAACACGCATGAGCAGAGAGAAAGGAAGAGGGAGGGAACGCTCTCTCTCTGCTCTATCCCTCCCTCCCTCTCTACTGTCTGAAGATTAAAAAATCAATAGTTAAAAAAAAAGGAGAGAAAAGGAAGGGTGAAATGCTGCAGGCAAGAAAATGGATCCTGGGAGGGAGGGATGGAGGGAGTCAGAGGCAAGTGTTAAATCAAATAAGAAAAAATCAGGCTTCTGTCTGTCTCCTCTCTCTCTCCCTTCATTCGTGCTGTGGGAGTGAGACTGCGTCTGGCTCCTCTGTCACGGGCCCGGGTCCCGCAGAGACACACAATACAGTGGGAGAGAGAGAGAGAGAGGTGGGAGGAGGAGGGAGTGGGGGAGAGAAAGGAGGGGAGTGGGCACACTCTCAGATCACTACTGCAGAGCTGCGCAGTAATGCAGCATCAGAGAGAGAGAGAGAGAGAGAGAGAGAGGCTATATTTTAAATCTACCGCACTAGTACAGAGGGGGGAGGGAGAGATGTCAGCTGTATCTCACACTGTCACTGCAGGAACAGGAAAGAGGGAGAGAAAGAGGGGAGAGGGGAGGGGAGGCAGGATATAGAGAGGGAGGTGTGAAGAGCGAGAGATGTAGGTTGAAATTATCATTCGCTGCATACAATGATTAGAGCAGGGACCCCAAGAGGACAGTGTGGTCACTGAGAGACAGGAGAGGTGGACACAGAGAGGAGCGGTGCTAGGGGTCTTTTTCCTGGTTCAGGCATCTTAGTTCCGCTGAAGGGAAATCTTGACGCTACAGCATACAATAGCATTCCAGGTGATTTTGCTCTTCACACGCTGTGGCAGCAGTTTGGGGACGGCCCTCTCCTGATTCCATGTGCGGTCCATGCAGAAACGGTGTGTCCGGATCGGTGTGGAAGAACTTGGCTGGCCTGCACAGAGCCCTGAGCTCAGCCCCATCGGAAACCTGTGGGATGAACTGGAACGCCGAATGTGAGTGCCCAACCTCACTGATGCCCCTGTGGCTGAAGGGAAGCAAATCCCCGCAGCAATGATCCTGCATCGAGTGGAGGCTGTTAGAGCAGCAGGCGAACCAACTCCGTGGCAATGACCATGACTCTGGAATGAGATGTTTGACGGGCAGGTGTCCACATACTTTTGGCCATGTAGCATATTTATGTATGTGTTTCTATGTGACACACACACACAGACTCTCACACACACACACACTCACACACACAGACTCACTCACTCACGCACTCACACACTTACACAGACAGACACACAAACACACACAGACTCACTCACTCATGCACTCACACACACAGACTCACTCACTCACGCACTCACACACTTACACAGACACACACAGACACACACACTCACACTCACACAGACTCACTCACTCACACACACACACACACTCACTCACACACAGAGTAAGTACACAGAGTCCTCTTTTGTAAGATCAGCTCAGTGTATTGGCTGGGGGTGTGAGAGATCAGGACTTTTGGCACATTGTTGTAATTACACACAGGTGCAATCGATCAGAGGTATTACAGATAATAATAATAATAATAATAATAATAATAATAATAATGATAATCACAAAGAAAAGCTGTATTGCTGTCCTGGGGAGACGAAAAGACCGGGGCTCGAGACACCGGCCAACAACACAAAGACGACACGCACTAACAAAAGAACAACAACCATAAAAATCACAATAATAATGATAATCGATAAAACCATAATAACAGTCATAATAAAACAATCAGATTAAAGTGTGCAGTTGCGGGAGTCAGCCGGGGGCAGTGGGAGTATTGCTGTGTCAGAGACTGAGACTGGACCCTGTGATCAGAGTGTGTGTGTGTGTACCTGTGTGTGTGTGTACCCGTGTGTGTGTGCACGTGTGTGTGTGCACGTGTGTGTATCCGTGTTGTCGTCTCTCCCCAGGCTGGTATGAAGGCCGCAGTGGTGAGCTGGTCTGACATACAGCACCGATTGCAGAGAAAACAATTACAATCAAACACCAAATACCAGGCGATTCAGAGACAATGAAACATGTAAAACACACACGTGTGACCCGTCTGGAGTTAGAAGGAAGACGCTGCTGTGGAGATCCCCAGAGACCCACGATGCACTAGTGCTGCTGTACCAAGCCAGCTGTGCCCCCTCGTTGCTCCCAGTGGCAGGAGGCATGAATCACAGTCCAGCTGTGTCCGAGACCCTGCGGTGCCAGTGTGTGGGGTCTGCTGGTGCTGGGGTGTTCTCCTTTTATGCTGGGTAATTGATTTTTTTTAATTTTAATTACAAGTATTAAAATTTGTTTGAATGTTTTTATCTTTGAAATGTAAAATACTTTTACCAATAAAACAGTATTTATGCTGGGTATTGTGTGGCAGCTGTACAATCACTGTTCAGTGGTGTGGTGTGGAAGGTGTGTGTGTGTGTGTGTGGTGGGGTTTGGGCGGAAGGTTAGGTAATGAAGGCTTCCTGTCTCTCTCTCCTTCGCTATCCGTTTTGCTGACTCTCTCATTCACTCTCTCTCTCATATTCCCTCTCTGACTCCATCTGCCCCAACATCCCTCATTCATTCTGGCCCACCCTACATCTCTCTCTCTCTCAGTGACAGCAGGGGATGTCCTCCCCAAACTTGGAGCGGTGTGCTGCGTTCTTCACTTCATACAGCACCTGGAGAGAGAGACAGAGAGAGAGAGAGAGAGGGAGTGAGAGACAGAGAGGGGGGGATGTGTCACAGTGAAAGAGAGCCAGGGAGAGTGAGCCAGAGAGTGAGACACAGACAGACAGAGATAGACTGTATCTATTCCTGTAGCTATTGTTCACTGTTCTGAAGTCACACCAATTAAGCTTTTTCATTTTGAATATGCGATACATAGAGACACAGTGAGAGAGACAGACAGAGACACACACACACACACACAGAGACACAGAGACAGAGAGACACAGAGACACACACACAGAGACACACACACACACACACACAGAGACAGAGAGACACAGAGACACAGACACACAGAGACACACACACACAGAGACGGAGACACACACACACACACACAGAGACAGAGAGACACAGACACACACACACACACAGACACAGACACAGACACACAGAGACACACACACACACACACACATACACACACACACAGAGACACAGACACATAGAGACACAGACACACAGAGACACAGACACACACAGACACAGAGACACAGACACACACAGAGAGACACACAGAGACACAGACACACAGAGACACACACACAGAGATACACAGAGACAGGGGGAGTGTGCGGCGTCTTGCCTGGTTGTCGATGTAGGCCTCACAGCCGTAGCACCAGGCGGACAGGTCGGCCAGGCTCAGCACCAGCCTATGCTCGGACTGCAGCCCGTGGAACAGCATGTGCTCATTGACATAGCGGCCACACAGCACCTGAGAGAGGAGCGGAGAGAGAGCGAGGGAGGAGGGGAGAGCAAGTCTGTAATTATCTGTGTTCCTGTCGGTATCATTTATTAACCAGCATGTAAAGAAGTCTCCTTGTCATTGAGACACTACTGCTCTTTAGTATGGACTCCAGTGGGCGGCCCGTCTCTGTGGTCCTCAGGGGCTCCGGATCTCTCACCTGGTAGCAGGACAGACAGAGCCAGTTCTCCGCCTCACTGCCGCACTCCTCACAGGGCCGGGACACGTCCACCCCGCCGGCAGGCAAGGGGTTAACAGCCTGCAGGTGAGGGCACCACGTCAACGGCTCCACCAGGAACATCTTCCCCCGGAAACAGACACACAGTCAGTCCTGTCCCTGCCACCCCCACACCAACAGGCTTACTACAGCTTTACTACAGCGTACTGTAAGAGCACTGTGTTACTGCATGGTTACTACAGCCCCTACTGTAACAGCACTATTCTACTACACTGTTACTACAGCCCCTGCTGTACCAGCACTATTCTACTGCACTGTCACTACAGCCCACTATTGTAACAGCACTGCTCTACTACACTGTTACTACAGCCCCCTACTATAACAGCACTATTCTACTACACTGTTACTATAGCCCCTACTGTAACAGCACTGAATACATACCCCTCCTACTTCCTGGCTGTCACACAAGACCTCACACACGATTGTCTGATCCTTCAGGGGTTTTGACCAACCAGTCGCTTCCTCCAGCAGGGCATTCTGGGTACCCTGATTGGGTGGCTGGAAGAGAGACATGGCGTTACTCACACTCAGGACACTCGAGCTGCCGTTATCGAGCCGAGTGATGCAATCAAAAGACCCGAAGCATCTCTAGTGCTGACTGGTCTCCTTCTCCTCCTCTCTTCTTCTTTCCCTCTCTCTCACACCCACCTGTGTCCCTCCACCTCGTGTCTCCTCCGCGCCCCGCGGCTCCGGGCCAGGCCGGAGCGTTACCTCTGACCCGTCACCCCTGGCGTCGGTGCGGCTCTCCTCCGGGGGGATGGACTTCACCTTCCTCCTGGCCCCGCCCACCGGCACCGAGGCTGGGCTGTGATTGGCCGGGGAGGGGGAGGCGGGACTCAGGTCCAGGGACAGCAGCCCCGCGGTGATGTCCTGCACCCCAGCCCCTCCGGCTCCCGGGGGCGAAACGGATGCGGCGCTCGGCTCCGGGGTCACAGAGGGCGTGGCCTGCCGGGGGCTCCTGCGCAGCGGGGTCACTTCCTGCCCCACCGACCTTTTACCTTTTCCCCCCGCTGACCTCTGGCCCCGCTGCTTAGGAGACGGCAGAGAGGCGCGCAGCGACTCTGGGACTGCAGGAGGAGAAGCACATAACAAGCACAATCAGTGTGTGTATTTACTCACACTGTACTCCCAGGCTGCTCCAGTGGGGGCTGTGTGTGTAGTGTTACTCACTCTGTACTCGAAGGCTGCTCCAGTGGGGGCTGTGCACACGCAGGACCCGATTGATTGAAAGGGCAGCTGCAGGGTGGGGGGGCGGCAGCGGAGGCAGCGGTGGGGGGCAGTCTCCCAGCAGGACGCTGGTGCAAAGGGACATGGACTCTGAGATGGACGTCAGGTTGTAGCCGCCCTGAGAGAGAGGGACACACAACACACAGACACACAGACAGACACAAGAGGACAAAGGCAGACAGAAAGAGTAAGTGAGCATGTGTGAGTTAAATAGCGCTGTAGTGTGTGTGTGTGTGTGTGATTTTGTAGTGTGTACTGTGTGTGTGTGTGTAGTGTACACAGTGTGTGTTATGTGTGTATGTGTAGTGTGTGTGTGGTTGTGTGTCAGTGTGTGTAGTGTATACAGTGTGTGTTGTGTGTGTGAGGCGTGTCTCAGACCTCCAGTATGAGCAGCAGGCGCCCCCCAGCCAGGCTGCTCAGCAGGTGTGTCATGTGGGCGTAACACTCTGGGGTCACACTGTAACCTCCCAGCGGGTCACCCCGCGCCGCGTCAAACCCAGCCGACACCAGAACCAGCCCGGGGGCGAACTGGGGCAAGAGAGAGAGGAACTGAGTATGACTCAAAATAATAATATTATAAATACTACTTAAGATAGTAATAACAGTAATGTCAGTGGTAATAAAACAATTTGTAATAACAGTGATAATAACAACAATAACATGTGTAGTAATAACAGTTGTAATGTCTGCAGTAATAACTACAGTAATAACAGTAATGTCTACAGTAATTACAGCAGTAATAACAGCCGTAATGTCTACAGTAATAAAAGCAGTAATAACAGCAGTAATGTCTACAGTAATAACAGCAGTAATGTCTACAGTAATAACAGCAGTAATGTCTACAGTAATGTCTACAGTAATAACAGCAGTCATGTATGCAGTACCTGGTGTGCAATGGGCATGACGACCCACAAGAAGGCGCTCAGGTACTCCGGGTCGCCCATCCGGCCGCCACTCCAGGGGATGTTGACATTGAAGCCCCGCCCCTGGCCCCGCCCCACCTGGTCGTAGTCGGCGTCCTCCGAGCAGGGGAAGAACAGCCCGTCATCATAGCGGTGGAGTGAGATGTACAGCACGCTGAGGGAGGGAGGCAGGAGCGATCACTCTGTGTGTTTATGTTGTGAAATCACACCCTCATCAGGCATTGGTGTCAGCCGTGTAATTCAGCGGCCGACGAACCGGACCAGCCCCGGTTCTGCATTGGGCCGTAACAGCCATAACGTTCCTATTGATCTTTTGTCTCTACGGTACCTGGGGTCGTCCTCGAAGATGTGCTGTGTCCCATTGCCGTGATGAACGTCCCAGTCCAGAATCAGCACCCTGTGGGGGGAGAGGGGAGTGCGGGCTACTGTGCTGTGTTGTGCGCTGTTCTCTAATGCGCTGCAGTGTTGTACTGTAGTGCACTGCAGTGTGCGGTGCTGTGCCGTACCTCAGCCCGGGCTCCAGGCTCTGAGCGTAGCGTGCCGTCAGCGCCGCACTGTTGAAGAAGCAGAACCCGCAGGCGGACCCTCTCTCTGCGTGGTGCCCGGGGGGACGCACAATGGCCACGGCGTTGCTCACCTGACACACAGGGCAACACACACACAGGTGTAATACACAAATCTATAATACACATATGGCTACAGGGAAATTTCACACACAGGTAGACAGACACACATGCGTCCATGCTGAGACACACAGGTGAACACACACACAGGTGAACACACACACACACACAGGCGCACAGCTGACCTGGCCCGTGTGCAGGGCGTGTGCGGCGCTGAAACAGGCCCCGGCCGCAAGCCTGGCGCTGCTGTAGCTCTGAGGGCTGATGTAGATGGAGTTGTACTCGTCTCCCAGCCGGTGCAGCTCCCTGGGCTTCAACCCCGCCGAGCCACGCATCGTGGCAATGTGCTCCTCGCTACAAAACACACAGCACAGTCACACACAACACAGAGCACACAGTACAGTCACACACAACACACAGGGCACATAGCACAAAGCACAATCACTCACAGCACAGAGCCCTGTAGTTCTGCACCTCAGCAACTGCATTTGCTAAACTGTACACCTTTACTGTATCTTGAAATAAGAGCAAACACTCCTGAGTAAAGTACTACTACAATTAACATTACCAACACTACTACTATACAAATACTACTACAAAAAATACAAAGTACTAACACTACTGCTACTAGTACTACAAAACATTACTACTGCTAATAAAATACTAATATACGTTCTACTAGTAAAACTTATAATAATAATAATAATAATATAATAATAATATTTCTACTATTACTAAGCATGAAGATAATACCAACACTGACTACTAAAACACACTAACACTACTATAGGAGTAAACTGTGAGTAGGTGATTTCTCTACTCTGACTGACTGGCGTGTCAGTGCCGTGTTCTGTCCCGTGTCAGACCATACCTGTGGCACATGGCCAGCTCCTCCTCCGTGGCCTGGCGGGCCGGTATGCGAAGGCAGCGGTCCAGCAGCCCCAGGTCCCGGTGGCGGTTGAAGATGCTGGAGATCCTCTGAGGGAGCTCAGGGTGGTGGCTGGACACACAGACACAAACAGACAGTGAGACACAGACCCAGCTGACATCTGAATGTGTATGCCTGTGAGACGGGCTGCTGAGGGGTCAGGGGTCAGGGGTCAGGGCTGACCTGTCCCACATGTTGTGGTGCTCCAGCATCCTCTCGTCATACACCAGCCCCGTCTCCCTCGCCGCCACCTGGCACCAACCCTCGCCCTCCCCGTACGACACGGCTGGGGGCTCTGAGGGGTTCTGCGGCACCGGACCCCCCTCTGAGGGGAGAGACAGGGCCACAGTGGTCAAACACATGGCCTCACATATATATACACACACATTGACACAAAGAAAGACACACACAGACACTGACACATATAGAGACACATACACACACACTTGTAAAACACAGGCCCCAACACACATACACACACAGACACGTTGAACCCCCCACTCCCACTGCCACACTCACCCAGGACCTGCAAACTGCTCCAGTACTGGTATTGTGCAGCGATGGTCCGAGACAGGGACTGCAGAGCACTGCAAAACACACACACACACACATACACAGACACAGGTCATTTAATACAGCGCCTCTCCCAAGAGCACCACGCACAGTGAAGTACAGGCCCTCGCTCCCAGTCCCCTCACCTGTCACACGGGGCTACGGGGGGCTCCAGTTTGGGACAGGGGTCTCCCAGCAGGGCCCTCAGACACGCACACACCCCCTCCGCCGTGGACCGCAGGTTATAGCCCCCCTGAGGGACACGGACATGCAGTCAGCACTGAGCCCCTGTCCCCCCGGCAGACTCGCAGCTTACTACAGTCCTACTACAACCCTGTCAGTGTTAACCTACTACAGTCCTGTCAGTGTAAACTTACTACAGTCCTGTCAGTATTTACACACACATACTGAATGACCCCAGACGACTGGTCAGTGCTATTGCCCCCCTCAGCTCTGAAACAAAGCTGTGCTGTAATTAAGGTGTTAATTAATGAGTCTCTCACCTCCAGGGCCATGATCATCCGGCCCTGTGCCAGGCCGTGCAGCAGGTGAGTGAGAATGGAGAAACACTGAGGACTGGCAGCCATCTCACCCTGCAAAACACACACACACACACACACACACACACACACACACACAGTGCTGATGAACTCAATCCAATATTTATAGAATGTAAAGTCAAAGACAAGAACATGAAAGGAAGTTCTTGTTTTAATTCTTCTCCACCGTCCACAAGGGGGCGCCGCTCACCTTTGGATCCCCCCTCACAGAGTCGAACCCAGCAGCCACCAGGACCAGCTGGGGCTGGAACTGCAAAACAACACAGGCTGTCAGCGGAGCGCATTCACTCAGTGTGGCAGTCAGTCAGTGTGTGGGGGGCACTCACCTCGTAGGCCACAGGCAGGAGCAGTTGCAGGAAAGCGGCGAGGTAATCAGCATCCTTCATCCCTGTCTGGAGTGCAGGGGGAGAGAGAGAGAGACTCTTTGATGATGTTGTGTGTTACTGTGTGTGTGTCCTGCTCTCTTCACTGTGTGTGTCACTGGTGTCAACCTGCCAATAAAGCTTGTTCTGAACCGAGTTTGAATTTGAACTTAGAGGAGGGGGGAGTATGGCCGCGTCCCAAATCGCACACTCGTTCCCTTGTTCCCTTCCATTGCAGGGCAGAAGTACTGTGTTGGCCATCTTAAGGGCTGTCTCAGTCCCTCAGGGAGCGAGTGAAGGAGCCCAATCGCACTGTCTGTGCCCTTCACTGCTCCCTTAGACGGAGTGAACAAAACAGCGCACTTTTTGTACACAGGTAAAGGCGCTGAATGCTGGCGCGGAAGTGTGTCCCATTGAACGCCTCTCTTCGCCCCAGCACCGACACTCTCACACTGAAGTGCACACTCTGTGACGTCAGCACAACGTTACGCCACGTGCACACTTGTAGAAGGGTGTAGGGAGCAAGTGTGAGATTTGGGACGCAGCCAGAGGGAGGGAGAGAGAGAGAGAGAGAGAGAGAGAGAGAGAGAGAGAGAGGGAGAGCTCACCTGGTTCCAGGGCAGGTTGATGTTGAAGCCGGTCCCCGGGCCGCTACCCACCGCAGTGCTGTCCGACTCCACAAGGTGGGGCCAAAAGCGCCCGTCCTCATAGCGGTGTATAGAGAAATACAGCACACTGTGAGAGAGAGAGGAGGGATGAAGAGAACAGGAGAGGGGAGAGGAGAGATGGAGACAAGAGGAGAGACAGTCTTAGTGAGGCCTGGTAAGGGCAGGTTTGGGATCCTGATCCTGAGTCAAACAAGACTGAATTCTGAACCCCGAGTGAACTCTGACCTGGGGTCATCCTGGAAGATGTACTGCAGCCCCTGTCCGTGATGCACGTCCCAGTCCACGATCAGGACCCTGAGAGAGAGAGAGGGGGTGGTGAGAGGGACTGTAATCGGTGACATCCAGATCAGATGGATGTGTGTGTGTGTGTGAGTGTGTGTCTTACCTCTCCAGGTTGTGTGTGCTCTTTGCGTATCGAGCAGCGATGGCCAGGTTGTTGAACATGCTGTATCCGTTCATCAGATCCACCTGGGCGTGGTGCCCCGGGGGCCTGCAGGGAAACACACATGCACACGCACACACACATACAACAAATAAAAATCAAAGTTCCCTCAGTTCAATTAAGACTCATCTGTGACTTACGGTCTTTTGTGAATAGAAGGCACTTGCTGACACTCCTGTCTTTATCAATCAATTAACCAATCAATGAATCGATCATTGTACTCTGGAATGAAAACAACCTGTCGGGACGCTGCCCCTGACAGCAGGGAGAGAGGACGCTACCTGGCCACAGAGAAGCCGTTCCTGATCTCCCCGTTCAGCACCTGGTCCACCAGCTGCAGCAGGGAGCCCACGGACACGCACGCACTGCGGAACGACTCCTGCGCACACACACACACAGACACACAGACAGAGACACAATGTTATTATATTATCATGGTGAGCAGCGAGGCGAGCATCTTGCTCTGTTCTCAGTGGTGTGGACGGTGGGGGGCCGGGGGGCCATAGTGTCTCACACTCACAGGGTGTAGGAAGATCGAGTCGTACGTCTCAGACAGAGTCTTCAGCTCCTCCTGGCTCATCGTCTGAGTGGATTTCATCATCTCCACAAACTCCTTCCTGAGACAGACACATACACACACAGAAACATTGAGAGAGGGGAACAGTACAGAAGTCAACAGTGTCCTTGATACACAATTATATTACAAAATCTATATAATTAGTATTTATTTATATGTCAGTAAGTTGCCTGTATCCAAGGTGACTCACTTGTGGACCAATAGCAACTCCTCCTCTGTGGCAGACCTGGCCTGGAACACAGAGACACACAGGGAGACACAGAGACACAGAGACAGAGTCAGTATTGCAAAACACGCACTGGGCACGGATTACCACTGTGCTATTCAAGCCAAAAATCAGTGCCACTGGCGAAACACATGTATGACCGGCCAACACCTCAAAACAAGATTAAAAACACAAGCGCACAGGCTCCACCCCCATTCTATAGCCCCCCCGATATACAGGCTCCGCCCCCCCACTCTCGTGCACTAAGACTAACCACCTCCCCCCCCCCGTCAACAAAATCCTCCAGCCACCCCCTCCATGGAGTCCTGAGAGACGCGCACCTCCACCTCCACACAGCGGGACACCAGCCCCTCCTGTCGGGCCATCTGCATGGCAGCGGTCACTCGCTCCGGACACTCCGGGTGACTGTGGGGGAGAGCAGGGTCAACAACTCCACAACACACAGCTGAACACACATATATATATACACACATACAGCACAGCACAGCACAGCACACACACACACACACACACAGACACACTCACACAGAGACACACACACACTCACACAGACACACACACACACACACACACAGAGACACACACACACACACACAGAGACACACACACACACACACACACACACACACACACACACACAGCACAGCACAGCACACAGCACAGCACACACACACACACACACAGACAGACACACTCACACAGAGACACACACACACTCACACAGACACACACTCACACACACACACACACACAGAGACACACACACACAGCACACACACACACACACACACACACAGCACAGCACACAGCACAACACAAACACAGAAGGAAAGAAATACAGACAGATAGCAGGTGGAAGGACAGAGTAGGGGGTCCGAGGGCAGTGGGGTACCTGGGGTCCCACAGGCAGCAGTACTTGGTGCTGGAGTCGCTGTAGACCAGGCCGGTCCCGCTGGGTCCAGCACTGCTGCTCAGGTCCTGCAGAGAGACCAGTCACTGAGGAGGAACCTGACACTCTGACTACCAAACACTTTTAACTATAATCTATATAACTATAACTAACATTTAGAAACAAAAATAAATAATAATCATATTTATTCCTTAGTAAGCGTCCTCACCAAGAGCATGACTAATGCATGCAACAAAAGGTGAAAAATACACACAACAACACCAGGTGTCTGTCCTGATTAAAGTAAAGCACAGAAGACAATGTGGTGATGATGAGACAGTGAGGCGGCAGGGTCCTGTCCCGGCCGACACTGCTGGGCTCTCACCAGCTTGCCGAGCTGGCTGCTCATCTCTTCTTCCCCGCGGCTGCGGTCCATCCTGCCCCTGCGCCGAGCCTCCTGCAGACTGCCCTTCTTACTGCCGCTGCCCGGGCGCCCGCTGCCACCCGCACTCTTTTTCTAGAGACGAGCCCCCACAAGCAGGGAGAGAAAAAGAGAAACAAAACAATAAAACAAACAAAAAATAAATGCTGAAGCGATACAGAAACCACCGGCCAATCGCAGCCGAGGGAGCAGTCCAGACCGGCCAATCGCTGTCTCGCACCACTGCCACCCTCAGGCCAGAGATCGACCTTTGACCCTTGGTGCTGGTGCATCTCTTTCAACACTCAGGTAACTAACTATTAAACCCCACCCAGCCCAGCCCAGCCCAGCGCAGCCCTAGAACTGATTAACTGGCTGTGTGTGTCTGTAGTTTTCAGTTTGCCATTGGCTTTATTGGCACATGTTCGCCGTTTGTGGAAACGGGTTATCCTCGCCTGACACAGACAGATGACATAAATTTATGAAACGTGCAGCTGTGTGTTTGCGTAACGTAAAAACTGAATTATTCAAATCCACAAAGTGATCCAAAGATCAAGGCATTCCTGAGCTCCAGTCAGACTGACGCCCGTGTTAGATTCACTATTCCAGTGCTAAAATCATTGAAAATGTTAAAAAGGAAACAAAAATAAAATAATAATACAAAAAGTAAAAAAACATATATGAAAAGACACGGCCTGCAGCATTCTTTTGAGCAAATCAGTGACATTCCTCTCTATCAAATGATTATTATAGTTCATTATTTAATTTGGGCTCAAACACAAACTGTCTGCTGCACCAAATCCCCGATCATAACCAGTTCAGTTTAAAACCACGCCGAGTTAATGTGTTACTGTGTCCTTTGCCATTAACCCCCCACACGCACTCTCTATTCCCCTGGCTCATGATGGCCCGTCCCTACCTTGGGGGCAGAGTCCTGTGACTGGGGGGAGCGCGTGCCTCTCGGCGGCTTCGCCCCGGTGGGGTCGGGGACAGAGGTCATGCTGGGACACACTTCCTGGGAGCACGGCAGCTACACACCCTGCACAACACCAGAGAGAGACGTGTGAACTGAAACAGCGACACCAACACCACACGACAACTCGACACATCGCAGAGCAGTCGCTGGAGTGGGGGGGTCCTGCGATCCCCAGCACAGTGGCGCCCCCCACAGCTGCCCTGTGACTCTGCAGGCAATCAGTCTGCCTGGGGCACCGCCTTCACGTGTAACAACATTAAACACAGCGGCAGCGAAGCAGCTGTGGATGAATCCAGGCTCTGACTGCACGGCTTATGGGTTACACCCATACAATTAGACATACACAATAGAATAAACTGGTGCACTTCTAAAAGGTACATCGCATATGCATCATAATAAATTGATAACAAGAAGAATATGGACATTATTCATATTATTACTACTAATACTAGTTATAATAACAAGAGCAGCAATTTGTCCGGCTCTGGCTGCTGGGCACCCATCTGTAGCGTTATTACAATCCCCATACTATTCTTTCATTGTATTCTATCAATGTTTATTCATTTCACATCTTTAAAATGTGCTAAATGTCGTACTGTCCGCCGCACGTCGGTGAAAGGCTGCACAGACAGTCAAAGTGCGCTGGCAGTTGCACAATTAGTCAATTGATAAAGGCAATTAGCGCCGGTGCCACTGTGATAGCTGTCCCCCAGTGCGGCACAGGCGCCCAGGCAGCATCACGCATTTGCGGTTCAGTATCACCCGCACGGCTCCACTTACTGCTGTATCGGAACCGTCCGCTGCTCCGGGCCGCAGTCCAGCGCATTAATAACCGACCTCCGAGCGGAGCCTGCCGGCGCGGCCCGATGACGTCACGCACGGCGCACACGACCAGGACGAGTCTGAGTGACAGTGACGTGAGTGATGCGAGGGACGTCATCGCGATAATAAGAGCCGCTGATGAGCGCTGGGATACAAATAGAGTTATTAGAATAGACTTGAGACTGATGCTGGTAATCTTAATACACACTGTAGCCTCCAAATGTATGCATACGCCACGCTGAGGGGCAATTTCAAACACAAGTGACATTTTAACGTATTCTATATGATGTCTTATTTTATAATGTTAACGAGACTTAATGTAAACTCTTTATATACAGTATATACTGTACAAGTCTGTCCAGGCACCCTGACCGCCGCCAGATGTCGCCCCAACCCGCTAGTTTCAACAGCACCGTCCATTCACTGACTAGGAATACATGTTCAGTCCATGAACACATATAGAGAGATGTACACCGCATACAGATCTAGATGTGCATACATGATTTAAATACAGACACACATACACTATATTGACATATATACATATGTACAGTATCCCACCTGATCACTATTATTAACACACTGCAACACAACACTGCTGCCCTGCAATCACAGCTCTCAGTGCTATATTCCTGCTCTCGAACCCGTGGCTCCAGGACCAGAAACCCCAGCAGAGAAAGACGTCCCTCTGTGATGCGACGCTCCCCCAATGTGCAGGCGACGCCGGCCTGGCCCCTCCACAGCAGGGAGTCTGGGAAAGCGATGGGGGAGATAGCCAGGCTTTGAAAGGGGCCGGCCCGGCTGCGATAAGGCCTGGGGGGTCGGGCAGGGCAGGTGTGGGCGGAGAGGCGGCCCAGAGGAGAGGCATGAGCTCATACTGGGGTCCGGGGGGCCGCTGGCCGGGTCGCACGGCTCGCTGCGCACAGAGTTGTTGTTGTTGCCTTATAAGCCCAGATTGAGCGGCCCACAGAGCCCTATCTGATCAAGAGGAAAACAGAGGGGGGGAAGAGTACAAAGCAAAGAAAGAGAGAAAGAAAAAGACAATAAAGGAAACGTTTCCTGTTTTGGGGAGGAAAAGAAAGAACAGCCATCTGTGTCGAGTTCCTTTTTATTTTTATTTTATTTTATTGTGAGAATGTTCTGGTTTCCCAGCTTTAGGAACTGTTATCCTGCCTCCTTCTCCTCCTTCTCTCTCTCCCTCCCCCTCTCTCTCTCTCTTAGACAGGAATCAGAGGCAGAAACCTACTGCTAGTCAGGTCACCTCAGGTCAGCACAATACAATACAATACAATACAATAATGTCATGGAGCAGCGTTGTGGGGACTATGGTATAGTGTAGTGCAGTATAATGTAGTGTACTATAGTGTAGTGTAGTGCAGTACAGTGTAGTGTAGTGCAGTATAGTGTAGTGTACTATAGTGTAGTGAAGTATAGTGCAGTATAGTGTAGTGAAGTATAGTGCAGTATAGTGTAGTGTACTATAGTGTAGTGTAGTGTAGTGCAGTACAGTGTAGTGTAGTGTAGTGCAGTATAGTGTAGTGTACTATAGTGTAGTGAAGTATAGTGCAGTATAGTGTAGTGAAGTATAGTGCAGTATAGTGTAGTGTACTATAGTGTAGTGTAGTGTAGTGCAGTACAGTGTAGTGTAGTGTAGTGCAGTATAGTGTAGTGCAGTACAGTGTAGTGCAGTATAGTGTAGTGTACTATAGTGTAGTGTAGTGCAGTATAGTGTAGTGTAGTGCAGTATAGTGTAGTGTACTATAGTGTAGTGCAGTGCAGTATAGTGTAGTGTACTATAGTGTAGTGCAGTATAGTGCAGTATAGTGTACTATAGTGTAGTGTACTATAGTGTAGTGCAGTATAGTGCAGTATAGTGTAGTGTACTATAGTGTAGTGCAGTGCAGTATAGTGTAGTGTACTATAGTGTAGTGCAGTATGGTGCAGTATAGTGTAGTGTAGTGTAGTGTAGTGCAGTATAGTGTAGTGTACTATAGTGTAGTGTAGTGCAGTATAGTGTAGTATAGTGCAGTAAAGTGTAGTGTAGTGCAGTGTAGTGTAGTGCAGTATAGTGTAGTGTAGTGCAGTATAGTGTAGTGCAGTAAAGTGTAGTGTAGTGTAGTGTAGTGCAGTGTAGTGCAGTAAAGTGTAGTGTAGTGTAGTGCAGTGTAGTGTAGTGCAGTATAGTGTAGTGTACTATAGTGTAGTGCAGTATAGTGTAGTGTAGTGCAGTATAGTGTAGTGTACTATAGTGTAGTGTAGTGCAGTGTAGTGTAGTGCAGTATAGTGTAGTGTAGTGCAGTATAGTGTAGTGTAGTGTAGTGTAGTGTAGTGCAGTACAGTGTAGTGTAGTGCAGTATAGTGTAGTGTACTATAGTGTAGTGTAGTGCAGTATAGTGTAGTATAGTGCAGTAAAGTGTAGTGTAGTGCAGTATAGTGTAGTGTACTATAGTGTAGTGTAGTGTAGTGCAGTATAGTGTAGTGTAGTGTACTATAGTGTAGTGTAGTGTAGTGCAGTATAGTGTAGTGCAGTATAGTGTAGTGTACTATAGTGTAGTGTAGTTTAGTGCAGTATAGTGTAGTGTACTATAGTGTAGTGTAGTGTAGTGCAGTATAGTGTAGTGTACTATAGTGTAGTGTAGTGCAGTATAGTGTAGTGTAGTGTAGTGTAGTGTAGTGTACTATAGTGTAGTGTAGTGTAGTGCAGTATAGTGTAGTGTACTATAGTGTAGTATAGTACAGTACAATATAGGGCATGAACTATTTATCTGTAACTTTAAAACAATGTTTACTGGGTTAGAAAGGATGGATCTGAGCTGGTGGTTTGGTGGCGGGGGGGAGGAAAGAGCATTTTGGAAAGGGAGGTGCAGTGGTGGTGGTGGGGGGGGCAACGGCAAGGGGATGCACATAACTGTAGACCAACAGCCCGAGAGAGAGAGAGAGAGAGAGAGAGAGAGAGAGAGAGAGAGAGAGAGAGAGAGGAGGTCTGGTTCCAACGGATGGGCCCTCGGTGTCACTCGGCCCGGTCTGTGGTCTCCTATCTCTCTGCGTCATTCTGTGCCATTTCCCGAGCCCCGTGCGCCCCCCGCCCCCCCCGCACCCCCTCTGGCACCAAGATAATTCCGTCCACAAACCCCAGCCCGTCTGCCGCACTGATAAACGAATACACACAACCCCCCCACTACACACACTCACACACGCACACACACACACACACACACCACCGACCGCTCACACCTCTGCCACTGTGTGTCTGAGAGAGGGAGACTGTATTGTGTGTGAGTGTGTGTGTGTGTGTGTGTGTGTGTGTGTCAGTGAGAGTGTGTCAGTATGTGTGTGTGTGGGGGGGGTGTATGTGTGCGTGAGTGAGTGAGTGTTTTTGAGTGTGTGAGTCTGAGTATTTGAGTGTGTGTGTGAGTGTGAGTGATGTGTTTTTTTTTAATTTTCATGAAAGTCCGGAAAACCATAAAGCCTTCTGAGTTGCACAATGCGGTTCCAGCACAGAGGCAGGAGGGCACGTGGGCAGCAAGTGACAGGGACAGACAGAGAGAGATGGAGAGAGAGAGAGACACAGAGGGAGAGAGTGTTGAACTGCAGGGACGAGAGTAAAACAAAGTTATACATAGCAATACATTTATTACATAATATATCAAACCATGGTCCGACTCTTGCGCTCTCTCTCTCTCTGCCACCCGCCACCCTCCACTTCTCTCTCTCTCTCTCTTGGCACCCCCTCAATGCAAATCAATACATATTTTTGTGCTGATTTTCCGATTTTGTGTGCCCAAGTTCTTTTTAAAGCTGGTTTTATTTCCCATTCGTCACCATCTGGTCATTTCGATGTTGTTGTTGTTGTTGTTGTTGATGGGGGTGAAAGCAGATAAAACAGTACATAATAAATTAAGCAAATCAGTTTGTACTGCAAACATCTGGCAACCTGTCCGCTCCAATACAGGACAATACACAACAACACAGTACAATACAGCACAACGGTACACAACACACAACCGCACCTTTCTTATACTGCTGGGATGAAGAAAGAAGTCGTGGTGTATCTCTGGAGGAACAAAAAAGGTAGTAAATATATATATATATATATACACTCACCTAAAGGATTATTAGGAACACCTGTTCAATTTCTCATTAATGCAATTATCTAACCAACCAATCACATGGCAGTTGCTTCAATGCATTTAGGGGTGTGGTCCTGGTCAAGACAATCTCCTGAACTCCAAACTGAATGTCTGAATGGGAAAGAAAGGTGATTTAAGCAATTTTGAGCGTGGCATGGTTGTTGGTGCCAGACGGGCCGGTCTGAGTATTTCACAATCTGCTCAGTTACTGGGATTTTCACGCACAACCATTTCTAGGGTTTACAAAGAATGGTGTGAAAAGGGAAAAACATCCAGTATGCGGCAGTCCTGTGGGCGAAAATGCCTTGTTGATGCTAGAGGTCAGAGGAGAATGGGCCGACTGATTCAAGCTGATAGAAGAGCAACTTTGACTGAAATAAGCACTCGTTACAACCGAGGTATGCAGCAAAGCATTTGTGAAGCCACAACACGTACAACCTTGAGGCGGATGGGCTACAACAGCAGAAGACCCCACCGGGTACCACTCATCTCCACTACAAATAGGAAAAAGAGGCTACAATTTGCACAAGCTCACCAAAATTGGACAGTTGAAGACTGGAAAAATGTTGCCTGGTCTGATGAGTCTCGATTTCTGTTGAGACATTCAGATGGTAGAGTCAGAATTTGGCGTAAACAGAATGAGAACATGGATCCATCATGCCTTGTTACCACTGTGCAGGCTGGTGGTGGTGGTGTAATGGTGTGGGGGATGTTTTCTTGGCACACTTTAGGCCCCTTAGTGCCAATTGGGCATCGTTTAAATGCCACGGCCTACCTGAGCATTGTTTCTGACCATGTCCATCCCTTTATGACCACCATGTACCCATCCTCTGACGGCTACTTCCAGCAGGATAATGCACCATGTCACAAAGGTCGAATCATTTCAAATTGGTTTCTTGAACATGACAGTGAGTTCACTGTACTAAACTGGCCCCCACAGTCACCAGATCTCAACCCAATAGAGCATCTTTGGGATGTGGTGGAACGGGAGCTTCGTGCCCTGGATGTGCATCCCACAAATCTCCATCAACTGCAAGATGCTATCCTATCAATATGGGCCAACATTTCTAAAGAATGCTTTCAGCACCTTGTTGAATCAATGCCACGTAGAATTAAGGCAGTTCTGAAGGCGAAAGGGGGTCAAACACAGTATTAGTATGGTGTTCCTAATAATCCTTTAGGTGAGTGTATATATATATATATATATATATATATATATATATATATATATATATATACAGTGAGGTGCCACAGTGAGGGACACATTGAAGGATGCATTGAGGGACACATTGAGGGACGCAGTGAGGGACACATTGAGGGACGCAGCGAGGGACGCATGGATGGACACAGTGAGGGACGCAGTGAGGGACGCAGCAAGGGAGCACAAGTGTGGAGTTGCCCACTAGCACCTTTGTGTTTGTGTGAGTGGAGTGTATATGAGTGTGTGTGGAGTGGGGGTGTAAGTGTGTGTGAGTGTGTCTGGGGTGGGGGTGTGCTATACCCCAGTGCTCTGCAGGGCCGGTGATAAGATATCAGCCCCCAGCAGCAGCACACCGCCCCCTCCCCTCCCTGCCCCCCCCTCACTGCACCACAATAACGACCAGAGAGAAACACGGGACACAGCTCGGCAACTCCTCCGTGCCCCATCGCCCCGTTAACAACACAGCCCCTTCTGTTCAATTCTCATTACTGCTATACAACACTACACTGTACTACACTTTACTACACTACACTAGACTGTACGGCACTGTATTACACTGTACTACACTGAACTACAGTATCCTACACTGCACTGCCTGCCCCTCGGCGCTGTGCCTCACTAGAGCAGCTCTGTTTCTCACACTGCGCCACTTTTCACAAGGAGGAGGAATAGAAGGAGAGAAAGGAGAATGAGCAGAAGGAGGAGGAGGAGGGGAGGGATGGAAGAAAGAGGAGACAAGGAATAAGTACCACTCCCTCACATCTTCCCTGCCTGACTCCAATCCTGCTCTCCTTTGCTGTGGTTGTTTTTTTCTCTTCCTCCTCTCCGGTGTGAAACCCCGGCCCTGTGCCATGCTGTGTCCAGCTGTGTAACTGTGTGTAATAGTGTTTAACTGTGTGTAACTGTGTGGACACAACACAATTAAACACAGTTACACAGTTATACAGTTACACACAGTTACACAGCCGGACACAGCACGGCACAGCACGACACAGCACGACACGGGGCCGGCGTTTTCACACCACACGAACAAACTCCCCAGCGATGTGGTTGAAGCTGAAAATTTGAGAACATTCAAAAACTGACTGGATAGGATCCTTGATCACTTAGTTATTAATGGACACCAAACGAGCAGGATGGGGCGAATGGCCTCCTCTCGATTGACACTGTCTTGTGTTCTTACGTGTGTGACTGTGTGTAACTGTGTCCCGCTGTTTGTAACTGTGTGTAACTGTGTGGCACTGTGTGACTGTGTGTAATTGTGTGTAACTGTGTGCCGCTGTGTGCCACTGTGTAACACTGTGTGTAACTGTGTGTAACTGTGTGGCACTGTGTGACTGTGTGTAATTGTGTGTAACTGTGTGCCGCTGTGTGCCACTGTGTAACACTGTGTGTAACTGTGTGGCACTGTGTGACTGTGTAACACTGTGTGTAACTGTGTGTAACTGTGTGGCAATGTGTGACTGTGTAACTGTGTGTAATTGTGTGTAACTGTGTAACACTGTGTGTAACTGTGTGGCACTGTGTGACTGTGTATAACTGTGTGCCACTGTGTGTAATTGTGTGTAACTGTGTCCAGCTGTTTGTAACTGTGTGTAACGGTGTACCGCTGTATGTAACTGTGTGTAACTGTGTGCCACTGTTTGTAACTGTGTGGCACTGTGTGACACTGTGTGACTGTGTAACTGTGTAACTGTGTCACTGTGTGTAACTGTGTGCCACTGTGTGACTGTGTGTAATTGTGTGCCACTGTGTGTAACTGTGTGCCACTGTGTGACTGTGTGTAATTGTGTGCCACTGTGTGTAACTGTGTGGCACTGTGTGTAATTGTGTGCCACTGTGTGTAACTGTGTGGCACTGTGTGGCACTGTGTGACTGTGTGTAACTGTGTGTAACTGTGTGCCGCTGTGTGCCACTGTGTAACACTGTGTGTAACTGTGTGACTGTGTAACTGTGTGTAATTGTGTGTAACTGTGTGTAACTGTGTGGCACTGTGTGACTGTGTAACTGTGTGTAATTGTGTGTAACTGTGTAACACTGTGTGTAACTGTGTGGCACTGTGTGACTGTGTGTAACTGTGTGCCACTGTGTGTAATTGTGTGTAACTGTGTCCTGCTGTTTGTAACTGTGTGTAACGGTGTACCGCTGTGTGTAACTGTGTGCCACTGTGTGACTGTGTGTAACTGTGTGTAATTGTGTCCAGCTGTTTGTAAGTGTGTGCAACGGTGTGCCACTGTGTGTAACTGTGTGTAACTGTGTGGCACTGTGTGACTGTGTGTAACTGTGTGGCACTGTGTGTAACTGTGTGCTACTGTGTGTAACTGTGTGGTACTGTGTGTAACTGTGTGCTACTGTGTGTAACTGTGTGGCACTGTGTGTAACTGTGTGGCACTGTGTGACTGTGTGTAACTGTGTGCTACTGTGTGTAAATGTGTTGCACTGTGTGACTGTGTGTAACTGTGTGCCACTGTGTGTAACTGTGTGTAAATGTGTCGCACTGTGTGACTGTGTGTACCTGTGTGTACCTGTGTGGCACTGTGTGCCTGTGTATAACTGTGTGGCACTCTGTGTAATTGTGTATAACTGTGTGTAATTGTGTGTAACTGTGTGTGACTGTGTGTAACTGTGGGAGCGTGCCGGCGTGTGAGTTTATGAAAATCACCTTAATCGAGGGCATTTAAATACAGCAAAGGAAAACAAACGCCTCACTTTAGTTAAGTGTTTTCTTTCTCTCCCTCCGTCTCTTCACATTCCCACAGAGCCGTATGGAAAGCAATTGATTTGCATCTCTAATTACCCTGAGCCTCTGTGTGTCTGTATTCACCCGAGTCACACAATGGCCGTTTCATAGAGGCTGCAGGCTGGGGTCGGGGTGACACTGCAGCCCCGGCACACTCTCTTCATTGTCGCTGCCGACCTCGTCATTTGTATAAAGAGGCCGAGAGCCGGTGCGACTCATTTGCAAGCTCTGGCTCCGTAATCCCTTTGTCTCTCTCATTGCCTGTGCAAACAGTTGTTCGTTCAAACCGCGGTAGGAAAATAAGGGGCACGTGTTCGCAGGGCAGCACACTGGCTGCTTTTCTGTTATTTTAATATGATGCAAAAATATACGCGTATGTAAAAACAGAAAGTAAAACAAGGGCGACACTTTACAAGTATAGAATCTGCGGGTGTAAAGGCCCACTGTGGACAGGTAGCAGCCCTGTCTTCAGTGCTTTAACTGAATTCACTAGATTAGCTACATGTAGCCACAATGAACTCAAGAGGCAGTTCAGAGGAGAGCAACCAGACTTATTCCAGGTCTGAAGGGAATGTCCTACTGAGAGACTGAGGACCTGAACCTTTTCACCCTGGAACAGAGGAGACTACGTGGGGACTTGATCCAAGTCTTCAAAATCATGAAAGGCATCGACCACATCAAACCAGAGGAGCTTTTCCAGATCAGCAGGGACACTCGCACCCGGGACACAAATGGAAATTGGGCTTCAAGGCATTCAAGACAGAAAACAGGAGACACTTCTTCACACAGAGAGGCGTCACAATCTGAACAAACTCCCCAGCGATGCGGCTGAAGAGACAATTTGAGAACATTCAGAAACAGACTGGATAGGATCCTTGATCACTTAGTTATTAATGGACACCAAACAAGCACGATGGGGCGAATGGCCTCCTCTCGACTGGACACTATGATGTTCTTATGTGTATAGAGTCTGCGTCTGGCCCTGCAGTGCTGTATCACAATTCAGAGGAAAAAAACAGTGATATGTAACCCTGAGACAGATTAGCTGATACCCTGGTATAATTTAAAACGCAGCAGCATCCTGACCATATGACCTGCACGTCCAGGACATCCCTGCAGTTGTGTTACTGCTGTCCTGCAGTGTTATCCCAGAGTATTGTCACTGCTGTGGCCTTACTGTGCTTTTACTGCAGTATACCATGCTACTATACTGTGTCTGAAAATGTCCTGTACTCTTATCACAGCCCCTACCATCACACAACTGTACTTTTTTAAAGGACAATTCTAATTCAATTAACTTAAACAGTATATACACCGATCAGTCATAACACGTGCATCAATGAGCCTTGGCCGTCCCCATGACCCTGTCGCCGCTTCACCACTTTTCCTTCCTTGGACACTTTTGATAGGTACTGACCACTGCAGACTGGGAACACCCCACAAGAGCTGCAGTTCTGGAGATGCTCTGACCCAGTCGTCTAGCATCACAATGTGGCTCTTGTCAAAGTCGCTCAGATCCTTACGCTGCCCATTTTTCCTGCTTCTAACACATCAACTTTGAGGACAAAATGTTCACTTGCTGCCCAATATATCCCAAATTTAACAAACTGCACGTTTAATATGCCGAATCGTTGAATGTTAGTTAAACCAGCAAATCTCTGACAATTATTTAAACTGATAAAAATCATTAAAAAAGTGAAGAAAAAGTTTGTGGTTACATTTATTTCAACCTGTTAAACTCGCACAGATTTCTGAACAGAAAGCTGAGCTGCTGCTTTGTGGTTGAGAGTAACAGTCAACAGGAATAGTACATATAAAAGGTTGATATTATTTTAACATTTTACTCATTTGAACCATGCGGTTTGGATCTTGCCGGGGTGACGTGGGGCGGCCGGGTGTTGCACAGGGCCACTGTTTATCTGTCAGCTTCCTACCATTTACATATCTGACATCTGATACGCTCGCTGACTGTGTATCTCGCTGCCATAAGTGTTTTGCAATTGAGGGACGTTTGTGATGATTTGTTTATTTGAATCTCATATTGTTTGGTTTGGTGTTGGACACAACTGTTGTATACTGTAGACTTTGCATGCTCAGAGTTGTGTGTGTGCGCAGTGTCCACAGAGACGGACGCAGTTTGAACTCAGCTTGCCCTCGGCGGTGCACTCCCAGCAGGCAAGCCAGTTCGGTTCCGCTCAGCACCGATCCGCATGCTGCGATCCCGGGCCGGGATACGGGCCGTCTATGCTCTGCCCATGTGAACACAAACAAAACAAAACAAAACAAAACAACCAGCACATGGAGATGCTCACGGCGTTACACAGCCCCTGCAAAACCCTGTCAACAGTCCATGTCAAAGATGGGAATCCTGTACTGACGGGCACCGGACGTCAGCCAGAGCCCTGAGTGAAAGAAGCCATGCGTTTATCCTGTTTTCACCCCCACACACACACACACGCAGACACACACACACCCCCGGCTGTCAGGGTTATCTGGCCCGCAGTGTCAGTGTCTCACGCCTACAGTGCTCAGCTCGGCCTCTTATCTCTCGAGGGAGCTTTGCATTTCCACTTCTCTGGAAGGAGAGGCCTGCAGAGGCTCTGGGGAACGGACGCCTGCGGGCAGCTGTGTGTGCCTGTACAGCACTGTAACTGCACAACTGTCACTGCACACCACAACACTACTGACACTGTATATTACTGTAACTACACACTACTGTGACGCTATATTACCGCACACTGACGGCACGTTGCTGCTGTAACTCCTGCTACTGTAGGAAACTTCATCAGAGGGGCGGCCACACGGACGTCTGGGTCTGACGGTAGCTCTCTCTCTGTCTCGTTGTGGGCCAGGGACATTGACGTGTCTGAGATCCTAACTTTTGCTGGTTTTACACAAGAGTTTACAGACACACAGCACACACACAAACATAGACACACACATGCATGCACACACACACTTTTACAAATACTATATGAGGAGATGCCCCCCCCCCCATCTTCAGAGGGAAGCCACTGCTCTCTCTCTCTCTCTGCAGTCGGACCCACAAGGGCTCAGATCAGGGAAGTGGAGACTTCATATTTATCACAGCGCACCAGTAGAGTCCCAAAATACTGCTTGTGGTTCCCCCTGCACAGAGAACCCCCTTAACCTCCGCAGAGACCACCCCCAGCACCTTCCGGGTCTGAGAGCGGGACGAATCCACTCAACACAAGCCTTCAACATTTAACTCAAGCCCTTGCTGAACGGAAAGAAAGTGGACTGAGAGACACAGAGATAGGAGAGAGAGAGAGAGAGAGAGATGGCAAGAGAGGGTGATCATGACAAAAAGAGGGAAAACCATACAGAGTAATAAATAAGTCCCTGAACACATTTCACTCTCCCAGGGTGGTTTCCGCAAAGCGTTTTTATTGAGTAACGATCGCTGCGCTGCTGCAGAAAGCAGGAAATCAATCAGCCCAGTACTGCAGTTAAATACTGCAAACCCTTACAAAAACATCAAACCAGGAAATACAAAAGGGAGTCGTATGTACAATGTGTCCCTGGTAAATTCTCTCTCCAAAGGCAGGCTGCTGAATGTCAGGGTAGCCAGGCCTGCTGGGCCGACGGGGCGGCGCTGGACAGTCCAGAGTGAGAGACGGCTGCAGCCTCACCTCCTGATCCACGCGGGCAGGGGTGAGGGGTCAAGGGTCACAGGTCACAGGCTGGGAGGCCACTGGTGTTGACCGGGGATAACTGCCTCGGCCTCTCTCTCTCCGGCTCACACTCACCCCCTCTCTCTTTGGTGAGGCCACAGACTCACAGAGTGAGTGAGAGAGAGTGAGAGTGAGTGCTGGGCCTCTACACCAAGGTGGGCACCATGCCGGAGGAGGGGTGGTGGTGCGAGTAGGACAGGGATGGGGGTCCGTGCAGTGCCGAGGGGGGGCCCAGCAGGTGGTGGGTGTGGCCAAAAGGGATCAGGGGTCCAGTCAGGGGCCCTGGGCCCAGGGAATAGCCGCCCCCGCCGCCCCCGCTGCCCTCCTCAGGGGCAAGGCCCCGGCCCAGCTCGGGGGCCCAGTCACCAGCCTTCTTGCCCTTCTTGCTCTTGTTGGACACCTTGCGGTTCCGTGTCTGGATCCCATCCTTCTTCATGGTCAGGGGCCGGTTCACCTGTGGGGGGTACAGGGTACTGACACTGAGGAGTGTGGAGGAGTGTATGAGGCAGTGAGTGTGAGTGTGTGAGGCAGTGAGAGTATGTGAGGCAGTGAAAGCATGCAAGTGTGTGAGGCAGTGAGAGTGCAAGTGTGTGTGAGGCAGTGAGTGTGTGCGAGGCAGTGAGTGTGTGCAAGGCAGTGAGTGTGTGAGGCAGTGAGAGACAGCGAGGGGCAGAGACTCACGTTGTGCAGTTTGTAGTAGAGGCCGCAAGCGTTGCACACGGGCTCCCCGCTGGCGTTGCGCCTCCACAGTGTGGTGGTGCTGGTGTGGCAGTTGGCGCACTGTGTGCCGGCTCTCTTACTGACTATCTGCACAGAGAGAGGAGCACTCTTCAGTTTACATGCACATATATCCTATCTACACAGACACGGGCAGGACACAGACAGCGGACTGTGGCCCTGATCGGGGCCCCGGCTCACAGTGCTCCGACAGCTCTGAGGAACGCAAGCGTGTTTCTGACCCTGTAACCCCCCACACACACGTACCAGTCTCTTCTTGGGCCGAATCAGGGGGCGGTTCTGCCCGTTCATCTTGTGGTACAGACCACAGGCGTTGCACAGGTAGTGGCCCGTCCCGTCGCGCCTCCACAGCGGCGTGTTAGTGGCGCCGCAGTTCACACACTCCCTCGCCTCTAACTCACATGCACGCACACACACACACACACAGAGTAAAGAAACACAGACAAAAAAACACACACACTCAGTTAATAATAATAATAATAATAATAATAATAATAATAATAATGACTAATAATAACATTGTGTGTATATTCCAGCCCTCATAAATCCACACAGGAACGCACTATAATATACTCACGCACACACTCTCTCTCTGTCTCACACACAGACGCAGACACAGACGCAGACGCAGGTAAGGTTGTCATCCTCACCTGGGGGCGACAGTCTCATCTTGTTGCGCAGCTTGGGGGAGTAGGAGGACGGGGACATGAGGGAGCCGGGGGGCGGCGAGTACAGCCCCCCCGCGCTGTAGTCCTGGGGGGCTGGCATGTAGGAGCCGTAGGGGCCCAGAGTGTGGGAGTGGGCGTGGCCATGTGAGTGGGAGTGGACCACCCCGCCCCCCGAGCCCAGGTTCAGGAAACTGCCGCCGCCGCCCAGCGGACTGAGCCTCTCGGCCTTCAGCACCTCCTGCAGCCTGGGGCTCGCCTTGTCGTCCATGCCCGGGGACGGGAGGCCGTCCTTGGGGGAGGTGAAGGTGGAGGAGGAGGAGGAGGAGGAGGGAGGGTACAGGGACAGGGACCCCCCCGGGGAGGTCTTGGCGAAGGGGCTGATGGACCAGGAGGGGGCCGGGGGGCCGCTGTAAGGGCCGGACAGGTTGTGGGGTGCGCTGTCCAGCCACTGCAGGTTGTTGAGGAGGGAGGAGGAGGTGTAGACCTGGCGCACTGAGGGGGAGGGAGAGAGAGAGACTGTATCTGTATTTACTTTGGTTATACTATGATCGGTCATGGCAATAAAACACCTTTTGAATTTGAATTGAATTTGAACATTTGAGAGGGGGGAGAGGAAGAGGCAGAGGGAGGGAGGGAGAGAGAGAGAGAGAGAGATTAAAATTTTCTTCAAATCCATTGTGAGGCAGTGAAGCACAGACAGACACTGACCTGGTGAGTGTCGGTACTGGGGGGCGGCGCGGCTGTGGGCCGGGCTGGAGAAGTAGGAGGGCAGGGAGGAGAAGTCCCCCTCGGCACTGGAGTAGAAGCCCCCCGGCCCGCCGCCCTCCTCCTCCCCGCTGCCCCCCCCAGGAGGGGCCAGGCCCGGATCCCCCGGGAACCCGGACAGAGAGTCGGGCCCCAGCAGCACCGGGGACACCCAGCGACACTCTGCCGACTCCTCCATTGGTCAGCTGGGCGGGGTCACAGAGGGGTCACCGGGGTCACAGGGTCACAACTGGTGGAGTCGTCTCTCTCTGTGGGTCAGAACACACAAGCACAGGCAGACTGAGTACTGAGCTGGACCGAGCCTCCCAGTGCCCTGCCCTTCAGATGAGAGTCCAGTCCAGTCAGTGACTCTGCAGCAGTCCAGTCCAGCCCAGTAAAGATATAGTTGAAAAAAACAAGAAAACATCATTTAAAAAAAAACATTGTTTGAAACAGTGACTAATACAGACACAGACTGACTTGATTTGCATGCTTTTTCTTGTTTTTTTGCAGAACAAGCATGAAACCCACTTTCCAGAGATCTGGGCTATTCTCTGCCGGTGAACTTCCTCTCCCAGAGCCCTATTTTAAACAGCGCTGCTCTTATAACACTGTGGCTGAAAGTGAGCCCTGAAATGCACTCAAATTAAATAACAGGCCACACACGTTCGACTTCAAAGAAACTGGTTGGGCTTCTAGTAACAGACTTCCAGGTTTGCAACAGGGTGTCTGTGCAGCCCGGTGATGATGGGACACTGTGTCACTGTAGTAATGGGACACTGTGTCACTGTCTTGGTGGGACACTGTGCTGGTGGGACGCTGTGCCACTGTAGTAATGGGACGCTGAGTCACTGTGCTGGTGGGACGCTGTGTCACTGCAGTAATGGGACGCTGAGTCACTGTGCTGGTGGGACGCTGTACTGATTGGATTTTATGGTGAAGATACATCTGTACATCTACCAACACAACACATCAGAGACCACCACACAACGCAACAATGCATCTGTATGTCAACTTTAACAATACACACACACACTGAAGGGACAGTTACAGTTCTGTGGAATCACTCTCGATTGTAGCGCCAATATCTGCAGTCATCCACAGCGTGTGGACCGCCCGGGGCAGATAGGGTTTGTGAGAATCAGATACGAGTCGTTATTATCATAATAAAATTACTCAGCACTGAAATGGGGGGGGGCGGGGTGGCGGAAAGAATCTCATCCGATTAAAACAACAAACGAGTTACACAACAAGAGCGGAATATGAATCAGCGAAATGTAACACACACACACATATCAACACAACTGAAACTGAAGCTACGCCTGCACTGCGCTGGTCCTGTCCTGAGATCAGCAGGAAACAAGAAATCAGTCACCCGAGGGAATCCAAAACTGCCCTCATTTCTGCCAAAAAACTAAAAGAAACATTAAAAAACCCAACAAGAGAGTCATCCTCTGACAGGAGGTCTAAAAATTACGACACCAGTAAAACCAGCCCGGCTTCTCTATGGGTTAGAGATCACAACAGTCAGGACGCAATGCGAGACGCACTGACTGACCGACCGACACACTGACTGACTGACCGGACATGTTTTATATACAGTTATAAACCCCCTACACTTTCGTTCCCAGGATGTTTATCTATTGCGCATAATGCTCTAACAGGACTGTGAGTGAACGATTATTTGGGGGGAGTGTCTGTCCGGTCTCTTTAAAATGACAAATGAAGTCCAGTAATAATGATGATGATGTGTGTGCTGGGGTGGAACTACAGCCTCTGACTCCGAGTGAAGCGGCTCGAGGGACAGGACACTGAGCAGCAACTTCTGCAAATCTCTCTCTCTGAGCGCATCCCTCGCTCCACTGGGGCACTTATTAATACACACACCGCATGTGTATTATTGACACACACACACTGGGTTCTGAAACGGTAATTCCTGCCCTTGGTACTGCAACCAACCTAAAGATAACTCTTTTTGGAAAAAAGTGAAATTGGCTAACAGTCGCCCAAAACCAAAAGATTAATGATGGACTGTTTTCCGTGAAGTCAATGACAATAATGACGGTACATGAGTAGATAAATGTATACGTGTTGAGAAACGTCTTGCGGTCGATATGGGACAGAAGTCTCATGCACTGATACGAGAGAGAGAGAGAGGCCCAGATAAGATTCACTTGACCGAGCGCTATATGATGCGACCAGAAGTGATGCAGCAACTGAGAGATAAGAGTGAAAACAACAATCACAAATCACAAGAGTATGAACTACTGACCAGTATCTGTGTGTTTTTGTGTGTTTGTGTGTGAACGTTTATGAGAGTGTGTGTGAGTCTCCGTCTCAGAATACACATTTTTTGTGTTATTATTGGGTACGACCAACTAATGAAACTGACACAGAAGGACCAGGACCAGCCAGGGGGGGAATTTGGATTTTGTTACACAATAGGGGCCTTAAATGTCATTTCTTTCCTTTTTTTTTCCAGTTGTGGTTGTAACTCAAGCGAACCAGACACAGACGCACACTCTCACACACACCCACACCCACACACTCTCTCTCACACACACACAGCTGGATCACACAAGCTCCCAAACTGAAACCAGACCCACCACAACTCAAACTCGCTTCAGATGTTTTCACACCTCGGCATCTGCCCGTGTGGAGCGGCCCCTCGGTGCCTCGCCCCCGAGCGCAGCCTGCCCGAGTTCACACTTCGCTGCAGCTCAGGGTTACAACCTGCATGGCCACGTCACCCCGGGGTGAGGCTCGACACGCTGACAAGGACTGCATGCGCTGGAGATTCGGCCCGGGTTCGGCTGTCTCTCGTGGGAGCAGCTCGACACTCTGGGGTCTCCTCCTACACTGAATGGACGCCCCACACAGTGAGGTACAGCACAGCACAGCACAGTACAGTAGAGTACAGTGTATTAACAGTCCCCTACAGTGCAGTGTGTTAACACAGTCCCCTACAATGCAGTGTGTTAACACAGTCCCCTACAATGCAGTGTTAACACAGTCCCCTACAGTGCAGTAAAGTACAGTGCAGTATTAACACAGTCCCCTACAATGTAGTTTGTTAACACAGTCCCCTACAGTGCAGTAAAATACAGTGCAGTGTATTAACACAGTCTCCTACAGTGCAGTAAAATACAGTGCAGTGTATTAACACAGTCTCCTACAATGCAGTAAAGTACAGTACAAGGACGCACACACAAGCATGCCGTTGGAGCCCCCCCCACAACACAACACGCCACAGTCAGAGCAGCACAGATTCTGGGGGGGCGGGGGGGTTGGCTGCGGTGTGATCGCTGTTGGGGGGGGGGTACGTGGTGCAGGGCAGGGCAGGGCAAGGCAGGGCAGGGCAGGGCAGGGCAGGTGGCAGTGCCCCTCCCTCTGCCACAGAAAAGGAGGCGGCCAACCACGGCTACACTGTGCCCCGGACATCCCCCCGCCGCCCCGCCCCCCCGCCAGCGCCTCACCAACAGCGCCGGACACTGAGCGCAGCACTACACCCTGACTTCTTATAGTACAGTACAGTGTAGTATAGTATAATACAGTAGAGTATAGTGTAGTATAGTATAGTACAGTGTAGTATAGGGCCAGACTGCGCAGCGCTGTGTGGACTGTAGTGTAATGTAGTGTAGTATAGTACAGTGTAGTGTAGTATAGTACAGTATAGTGTAGTGCAGTATACTATAGTACAGTATAGTGTAGTGCAGTACAGTATAGTGTAGTATAGGACCCACACTGGAGATCGTTGCTAATGTGGTTTTATTCTCTTGCAGGATAATCACCGCCGATGCCAATGAACCCCCCTGACCCTGCAGCCGGTTCAGGAGATGCTCACTAACCACAGATCCTGCTTTATCACAACTGTTTGTGTCTGCTTGTCGATCGCTCAGTTTTCCAGATAAGGGATATATCTCTGGCTGGCTTATCTTGGACGGAGACGGAGACGGACAGTATAAAGCCGAGCCGAGCCCCCGCGACTCCCAGAGCGTCTCTACCCGAGTCGAGCTCCAGAGAACCGGGCCGCAGCACCGGGACCCCGAGGTACTTCAGTCCAGACTCGGCATCAGTTCTGTTATTTTAATATACTTATTATACTTTTATTATTTTAAAGGCATAAGCGTACAAATGGATATTTTGTGCTGTAGGAACCTGAACAGATGAGTTTGAGCAAATTATTGGTGGAATCAGACCTTCTCTCGGGCCAGCAGAATGCAACCGAAAGATACAACAGCACACCTGACTCTCTCCAGAGTCACGGACTGGACTGGGCTGGACTGGACTGCTGCAGCGTCACGGACTGGGCTGGACTGGACAACAGGACTTGGGTTTAATCTCTCACTCAAGGGCCGGAGCACAAGCAGGTCCAGTCCAGTGCTCGTTTCAGAGCAGAGACAGGGCCAGACCAGCACAAAAACCACAGGCATGGAAATTAACACCACGACCACAACTGCTACTGCAGCTACTGTCACTACTGTTACTACTGCTGCTGCTGCCACTGTGAGCGAGTGAGTGTGTGTGTGTGAGAGAGTGAGAGAGAGTGAGACTGAGTATTAGAGTGTGAAAGAGAGTATTTTATTTTTTAAACAGAACAAAATACTGCAGACTGAGCTGTGACTGTGTGTTGTAGTCCCAGTGCCAGCTGGTCACTGGGCCCAGACGTCTGTTAGATGTGACTGAAGGCCCAGGACTGAGAGCCCCTCAGAGCCCCTGCACTCACACCCTGCTCTGACTGGTGGACACTGTTAGCACCAGTACAATACAGCACAGCGCTCCAGAGTTAAGACAAAAAAAAAACAACTAAAAACAAGAAAGAAATCAAACAAAACAATTGGAATCTGATCAATATCATTCTTAACTCCAGGAAGCCAAAGACTGCACTTTTGTATTGTAACTGTGCTGGAGCTCCAAACACAGGTAAAACAGTGTGCAGTGTGCATGTGTCTCCGTCCCCATGAAGCCAAGGGCCTGGGTTCTAGGACTGCACGCCTGGCAGCAGCGCAGAGGGTCCCAGATCACACAGGGAGGACAGCAGGGGGACAACAAGATGTGTGAATCGACACACACAGGCTACTCTCTGCCCCCCCCGGACACACAACTGAGGAAATTAATCCCAGAGTGTGGTGCGCCGATAACACTCAGAGGCATGACAAACGTCTTGTTCAATGTATAGCGAGAGATAAGAAGATGTGTGTGTGTGTGTGTATATATATATATATATATATATATATACACACACACACACACACACATCGCTTGTGTCAAAGTAAGGCTGTCTGCCAAGAAATAAATAATAATATATACACACACATCTTTATGATACGAAAACAAGAAATATAAGTGAAGTTCCTCCCACCTGTTTCTCAGCCGCGTCCAGCCGTGTTTCTCTGCCGCCGTGTCCCTGTCCGTCTCGGGCGGCCGCCCCAGGTCCCGGCACTGTCCCAGCACGGGGAGGAGCGGGTGCAGGGAGGGACGGTGTCCGGGGTGAGTGTGCGAGTGTGAGAGAGTGAGAGAGTGAGTCAGTGAGGTGGACTGTACAGGCTGCAGCTCAGCAGTGTATCTCAGCACTGGGACACTGACAGATAATGGCTAGAGGTGGTGGGGGGGGCAGTGGGTGGGTGGGGGGGGGGGTGGGACACCGAGATCTCGCGTACATGGTGCACTTTTTAAACCACACCTCCACAGCATTTTCCTGCCGCCTCAAACTTTCCTCATTCAGCCCCTCAAGAGAGAGAGAGAGAAAACTGAGAAAAATAAACAGACAGAGGAGGGTGAGGGGGCAGCCCTGAGATCAAACTGGCATCCCGGGTTTATTCTTCTTGTGAAACAGACGCAGCAGCAGGTGTATATAAACTGCAATAAACTGCACTGCAATATACTGCACTGCACTGGAATATACTTTACCATACTGCAATATACTGCACTGCAATATACTGTAGTATAGTGTACCTTACTAAAATATACTGCACTGCCCTGTACTGTAGTATACTGGTCTACAGGGAGGAATGGCAAAACTGTCTTTCCGGTAGACGAACAGAAGACAGTTACACTGCAGTACAGCAGCCATGACCTCTGGGGGCCTGTGCTGTGCTATACTGAACTACACTACACTGGATTATACTGTACTACACTGCACTGTACAATACTGGACTACATAGGATTATACTGGACTAAACTGCACTACACAGGATTATACTGTACTATACTGTACAACAGCAGCTCATCAAAAGGATTGTGAACAGCTATCCTTGTAGACACACACACACACACCATACCCCCCACCTCCAACAAAAAAATAAAAAGGAAAAGTGTTTAAACAAAGCAAATGAAAAATGCAAACGAGCCTCAGACGCTTTCACTGCTGGGTCCCGAGCCGCAATGCAAATCCTGAAAGTGCAGCAATGTCACGCAGAGATACGCGGCGGCAGCACCGCACCGCTAACAGAGCCAGCCTGTCCGCCTGCCGGGCCTCATTTGCTAGTCAAAGCGAGAGAGGCCCTGTGGCCCTTCCTGCCCCTTTGTTCATTCTGCTTTTTCAGGGAAATCAAGAGAAGCAGCTCAACACCTAACTCAGGATGAGGGGCTTGAAAACACCTGGCCTGGACTGGACTGTCTCTCTCGAGACCAGGGCCGAGACCCTGCTGGACTGCACTGTGTCTCTGCAGCTCCTCTTTATCTGGGGTCTCATTTCAAAAGAACAACAAACGAAAGAAACAAGCAAAACGGAGATGACACACTCCCGACGGTGCTGGCACCCGGCCCTGTGGGTTGAGAGAGGCAGAGCGAGAGCGAGAGAGTGTGGACACATGGCGGCAAAGAAGGGAGGCCGAGAGAGAATGCTGAAGGAGTGTCAGGAACAACATGGGTGTGTGACAGAGAATTGAAAGCACCTTGAATTGAATTGAATTGAATTGAATTGAATTGAATTGAGAGAGAGAGAAAGAGAGAGAGAGAGAGAGGGGAGGGAGGGAGGAGGCAGACGGCAGGGCATGCGCTCGGGATGTGGCCGGTGGCTTACACTCTGGTGGCTGCGCTGTGTTGATAAGAGGTTATCAGACGGCACAGTGAGAGAGAAAGAGAGGGACAGAGAGAGAGAGGAGGGAGAGGGGGTAGGCTCTGTCAGCAAGAGGACAGAGGTTAAAGACAAAACACTAACACACACACAGACAACACACTGACACACTCAACGCATGCACCCCCTCAGAGACGCACACAACAAACACAACCAGTGAGTTTTTAATATTTTATTATTTCTACACAAACACACCTATCATCTTAGCCACCGAATCAGAACACGTCCGGGAGGCACTGGAATGAGCGACTACAACCAGGGAAGAGGCAATGCACGGATGCACCACAGCAGTCTGTGGGGAAAAAAAGACGTTATAAGGAGAGAGAGAAGCAGAGACAGCGAGAGGAAGAGGCCAAGAGAGGGACAGGGAGAGGACAAGACCAAGGCCGAGAGAGGGACAGGGACAGGAAGAGGCTGAGAGAGGGACAGGGGGACGGGGAAGGACCGGGGGCGGGGTGAGAGACGGGCAGCGCTGGGTGTGCGGCTCTGGGACGGTGCTTCCCTAGAAAAGCGCTACTGTGAACCAGGGCTCTTATCTCTGTCGCACAGAGACAGTGCTGAGCAATAGCGAGACCCCAATACACAGGGGACTGAAACAGCGGCTCCCTCACGCCCACCAACCCGCCTGCCCTCGCCCTTGCGTTCTCTCTCTTCAGCCTCTCTATCTCCCTCTTCCTGATTGCGTTCTCTCTTCTCTTCTATCTTCCCTCTCTCTGTCTCTGATTCTGTTCAGTCCCCGGCCTCTATCTCTCTCTCTCTCCACGTCTCTCTGTGATTCATTTCTATCTCGGTTATTCTCTCTCTCTGCCGCAGAGACGCAGGCCAGTCCAGCCGGGTCTCAGCCCACAGTGTGTGCGTGTGTTTGTGTGAGAGAGAGGTTTCTGCAGAGGAACAACCAGGTTTCACAAGCTTTAAATAAGAGGATCTCAATACCACAGCACAAAACACACAGCGCCCACAGGTATATATACACACTGACACACTCACACAGAGCCCACAGGTATATATACACACTGACACACAGCGCCCATAGATATATATACACTCACCTAAAGGATTATTAGGAACACCATACTAATACTGTGTTTGACCCCCTTTCGCCTTCAGAACTGCCTTAATTCTACGTGGCATTGATTCAACAAGGTGCTGAAAGCATTCTTTAGAAATGTTGGCCCATATTGATAGGATAGCATCTTGCAGTTGATGGAGATTTGTGGGATGCACATCCAGGGCACGAAGCTCCCGTTCCACCACATCCCAAAGATGCTCTATTGGGTTGAGATCTGGTGACTGTGGGGGCCAGTTTAGTACAGTGAACTCATTGTCATGTTCAAGATGACCTTTGTGACATGGTGCATTATCCTGCTGGAAGTAGCCGTCAGAGGATGGGTACATGGTGGTCATAAAGGGATGGACATGGTCAGAAACAATGCTCAGGTAGGCCGTGGCATTTAAACGATGCCCAGTTGGCACTAAGGGGCCTAAAGTGTGCCAAGAAAACATCCCCCACACCATTACACCACCACCACCAGCCTGCACAGTGGTAACAAGGCATGATGGATCCATGTTCTCATTCTGTTTACGCCAAATTCTGACTCTACCATCTGAATGTCTCAACAGAAATCGAGACTCATCAGACCAGGCAACATTTTTCCAGTCTTCAACTGTCCAATTTTGGTGAGCTTGTGCAAATTGTAGCCTCTTTTTCCTATTTGTAGTGGAGATGAGTGGTACCCGGTGGGGTCTTCTGCTGTTGTAGCCCATCCGCCTCAAGGTTGTACCTGTTGTGGCTTCACAAATGCTTTGCTGCATACCTCGGTTGTAACGAGTGGTTATTTCAGTCAAAGTTGCTCTTCTATCAGCTTGAATCAGTCGGCCCATTCTCCTTTGACCTCTAGCATCAACAAGGCATTTTCGCCCACAGGACTGCCGCATACTGGATGTTTTTCCCTTTTCACACCATTCTTTGTAAACCCTAGAAATGGTTGTGCGTGAAAATCCCAGTAACTGAGCAGATTGTGAAATACTCAGACCGGCCCGTCTGGCACCAACAACCATGCCACGCTCAAAATTGCTTAAATCACCTTTCTTTCCCATTCAGACATTCAGTTCGGAGTTCAGGAGAGTGTCTTGACCAGGACCACACCCCTAAATGCATTGAAGCAACTGCCATGTGATTGGTTGGTTAGATAATTGCATTAATGAGAAATTGAACAGGTGTTCCTAATAATCCTTTAGGTGAGTGTACATACACTGAGACACTGACGAACTCACACAGGTATATATAGACACACTGACACACTCACACAGCGCCCACAGGTGTATATATATATATATATATATATATATATATATATACACACTGAAACACACAATCACACACTGACACACTCACACAGCGCCCATAGGTATATATACATACACTGAGACACTGACGAACTCACACAGGTATATATAGACACACTGACACACTCACAGCAACCACAGGTATAAATATACATACTGAGACACTAACACACTATACACACTGACACACTCACAGGTATAGGTATGCTTCCCAATAAAGTGGGTATCAAATCAAAGATTAATCTCATCTAAACACAATTAACTCATTTAATTGTAAAAGTGAAAAGTCCGGAGTGGGCTTATAAAGTACACATGTACCCTTTAAGCCCACATGTCCCAAAGAAGCCCACAAGAGTTTTAACAGTAAATTCTTCAAACTGTATTGATTAAGCACTTAATATTGTATAGATTTTTGAATTCAGACCTCAAACAACCAACCTAACCAATTAGAATTGTGTTTTTATATTATCTGAGACTCATTTCCATCACACTTGCTGCACTTGTAGAGCCAGTCTGCTCTGCTGCTTGTTGGGGTTGTGGCCGGGGCTGATGGGCTGTGGAAGTCTGCGCTGGTGCGTCAGAAAAAGGAGCGTGACTTGTGGACACCCGTCTGTCCACCCCGCTCTGGCTCTCGGGGAATATTCCGGTGCTCTCAAAGCCACGATGATGAAACTGGCTTGAGAGCCGTGGCAAGCACATCAAGTCTCGCAGGGAATTCCTCCTTTCAAATGGTGTCCCTGCTAACACGGCAATGGCAGCGCATTACCTTTTGACTAGGGATGCACCGAACAATCGGCCACCGATTACTATATCGTCTATCGGCTGAAATTTGTGAACGATATCTCTATCTGATGGTGCAGCTTTTATTGCGTCTCACTAAGCATCCGATTTGTTCAACTCTTGTACCTTTAACAAAATCTGAATGACGCACACGAACTACAATGCAGTTCCCCCCCGACCTGCTCTCCTTCTATAGGTCAATAAATAATAGGTACATACTGGTATCAGTATCGGACAATCTTGTTATATGAATATCGGTATCGGCCCAGATCATCCCTACTTTTGACTTGACCATCCACTGTCCTGTCCGGTGGCTGGAGGATGTGGGTGAGACGGGAGCTGGAGAAGCACAACCCAGGCCTTGGTCACAAGTGTCAGGGGGAAGTATCTCAGGCATGACTGTCAGAAATGTAGACTCTTGGCAGAGCCGTGTCAGAGATCTTTGGCAAAAACAGCCTTGAAAATACTCCACTCTAGGAATACGAAATTATTCTTCTCTGTCCATCCGTGATCCACACGAAACTCGCAGCGAGCTTCCCTCGTGTCATCGCGGGGCCTGTAGGCTTCTCTGTGCCTGCCCATGTGTTCCCCAAAACGAAAATAAGGCGAGTAGTTCAGTTCATGAATGAAAAGGATGTTCTGAGTAATATTCATTCATTGAAGGCTATTTCAATATGAGGTGAAATGGGTTCTGGGCTTATTAAGAACAACAGTGGTCCATGGGAAATTAACCTCAATCATTGTGTATAGAGTTAATGGAAACGTGTCATATCTTTATAATAATTAAAGTACATTATTCTTTACCACGTAGACCATGTTTAATATTGTTGGTAAAACAAATTAAATAACGATTCTGCTTTCCAGCAATGTGCTAATAGGCTTTTCAAGGGCGCTGTTCCTTTTAAGCCCATAGGACAAAAACAATTTCATTTGCAGATTATAATAATTGATAGAACATGAAATAGCTTTATCTGAAGAGGCTTCTGTGTTGATTTGCTGGTCATCAGCAGTTTCTCTCAGTTTCTGTTCTATCTGCTATCCAGCGTCCCGCGCTCGCTCTGGACACTCACGACATCTGTACTTTCAAATACAGAACAGTGCTTTAAATTCCAGGTTTCATTTAATTTATTCATCTCTTCATTTTATAATTTACCAAGTTTGGGCACCAAATTCCAGAGCAGTGGCTTCTTGGGAGGGCCCTCAGAAAGCAGTCTTGGGGTGACTTCTAAAAGTGCTGCGGCACAGTCGTACAGAACTCAAGGACAAGCGTGTGATTGGCTCCAAATAAAAATAACACGACAGTAACAATGATGTGCATTTGCTGTGAAACAGATCATCCTTCTTTTTTGTACTTCAAAATAAAAAAGAGCAAGTGGGCTTATATGGTGTATATATATGGTATGTGGGCTCAGCTGGGTCTCTTCCCCTATATATCCACTGAAACACTCACACACTCTCTCACTCACCCTCTCCAGTGTGGGAGCACCTTGATCGTCCGCTGACGGAGGGGTGGGGGGGTCTGTGCTCCAGTGGTCCATTATGAACAGGGGGGTCCTGGGAAACATCAGCCTCGATAGCCGATACAGAGCCAACCTCAAAGCGGAGAGAACGGACCGGCACGTGGTATTACACACTACTGAGGCAACAGCGCCCTCTGGGGTTTGACAGGAGGAACTGCGGCTCCAGGAAACTACTTTGTGGGGTTTGATTGTCCGTCAGTCTCTCTCCCTCTACCTGTCTGTCTGTGCCAGACTGTTACACTGCCCAGGCTCAGAGCTACAAGATCATCAATTAATTAATTAATCACTCACTCACTCAATCAATAAATACACGCATACATACATTAGTGGATACAAATTTGGAAATCTAGGGATATGTTGGCTCCAGTCTCGGGAGCGAGAGGGAGGGAGGAAGGCGCGCTGGGGTCAGAACCTCCCCCGGAGGTGCTCTTGGACCAGTCCGGGCGCCACCAGGCTCTCCTCCAAGGGCCGGTCCACGTTGAAGTCGTAGGGGGACTGCAGCCGCTGGCCCGAGCGCCCCCCCCCGCGCTGGGGAATGGGCAGCTCCGAGTGGTGGGCCGGGAGGGGCTCTGTGAAGAAGTAGGGGTGCAGCAGAGCCTGGGGGAGGGAGAGAGGCATCTGTCAATGCTCTGGCAACACTGGTGTAAACTTGTCAATACAGCTCATTTTGAATGTGAATTTGAGAGAGAGCAGTTAGGAGCAGGGAATCTCCCTCTCCCCCCTCTCTCCCTTCTCTCTCTCCCCCTCTCCCCCTCTCTGACCTGCCGTGCTGAGCAGCGCTGGGCGGACGGGTACACCAGGAAGCGGCACAGCAGGTCGAGCGCCTGGGCCGAGGCATCGGGCAGGACCTCCTGCAGGGGGAGGGGCGGGTTCTCTCGGAACGAGATCTTGTTGTAGTCGGGCAGCTCTGTGATCTCCTGGAGAGGGACAGAGAGTGAGAGAGAGGGAGGGAGGGAGGGAGAGAGTGTGTGGTGTGCAGGGTGTAGTATTCACTGTGTGTAGTGTGCAATGCATACAGTGTGTGAGTCAGTGTGGAGTATATGCAGTGCGAGTGTGAGAGTGTGTGTGTATCCAGTGGCGTGTCTCACCGGCCACACGGTGGCGTTGGGCGTGCCCAGGACCCTGAGCACACAGCACAGCTGCTCGATGTCATTCTCCCCCGGGAACAGCGGGGAGTTATTGAGCAGCTCCCCGAAAATACAGCCCACCGCCCTGCGCCCACACAGAGAGACATTAAACACACACAGACATTAAACACACACACACACACACACACACACAGAGCGCATCAGCCCTCACTCACCACAGGTCCACTCCCTCGTCGTACTTCCGGGCTCCGTACAGGAGCTCTGGGGCTCGGTACCACCTGCAAAAATCGGACACGGCAGCTCAGAGGCAATGGGCACAGATTCGGGGGTCAGGGAAGATGGGAGGCCCTGCCTGGGGGAGCGCACTTCTGGACTGTGCCTGGGCTCTAGAGGGGGGGTACCTGGTGGCCACCTGGTGGCTGTAGAGGCGGTCTCCGTGGCTAGAGAAAAGGCGGGCCAAGCCAAAGTCTGCAATCTTCAGGTGCCCCGTGGAGCTGATCAGCAGGTTTGCCGGCTTCAGATCCTGAGAGAAAGAGAGAGAGAGAGAGAGAGAGAGTGAAAGGGGGAGAGAGAGAGTATGAGACTAAGTACTTCAGTGAAAAAGCAATGAATCAAAGCTCAGTCAGCGCGACAGGGCCAGGCGGCTCACCCTGTGCATGATGGAGTTCTCGTGGCAGAAGGCCACGCCCTTCAGCAGCATCATCATGTAACCCTTGACCTGTGACTCGGTCAGCGGCCGCCGGGAGTTGCGCAGAACCTCGGACAGGTCGGACAGCATGTACTCGAACACCAGCACGAAGCCCGTGCCATGAGGGAACACGCTCTTCAACTTCACCACCTGACAGACAGAGAGAAAGAGAGAGGTATCAGGGTCAGGAGCCCAGCACAGTCACCAACACAAACTCTCCCCTCCGCATAGACACACACTCACACTCACTCACACAGAGACACACACACACACACACACAGAAACACACACACATACACACAGAAACACACACAGACACCTACATACTGGTTGTCTTCAATCTCCTGCAGGGCTTTGATCTCTCTCAGGGCCTGGCTGGGGATGCCCTCCTCCAGCTTCCTCAGGGCCACCTTCTTCAGAGCCACTGTCTCCCCCGTCTGACAGAGGGAGAGAGAGAGGGAGGGAGGGAGGAGGGGTAGAAGTGAGGAGAACGAGGAGGAAGCGGTTGATATAAAGAGACAGAGATGAGAGGGTGGAGATGGGAGAGAGAGATTTTTTCTCAGATTGATACACAAAACACTGACCATCACACAGACACACTTCTGCATTGGATTTATTTCAGGCGAACAGTAACCGTGATCTTCTTAACAAGCCTGCCGGACACAGGGGCACAGGGCATACGAGTGCAGGGGCACAGGGGCGTAGGGGATACCCTGGATGAGCTGTCAGTTACGACATTATATACACTAATTATATACATACATATATACACTCACCTAAAGGATTATTAGGAACACCTGTTCAATTTCTCATTAATGCAATTATCTAACCAACCAATCACATGGCAGTTGCTTCAATGCATTTAGGGGTGTGGTCCTGGTCAAGACAATCTCCTGAACTCCAAACTGAATGTCTGAATGGGAAAGAAAGGTGATTTAAGCAATTTTGAGCGTGGCATGGTTGTTGGTGCCAGACGGGCCGGTCTGAGTATTTCACAATCTGCTCAGTTACTGGGATTTTCACGCACAACCATTTCTAGGGTTTACAAAGAATGGTGTGAAAAGGGAAAAACATCCAGTATGCGGCAGTCCTGTGGGCGAAAATGCCTTGTTGATGCTAGAGGTCAGAGGAGAATGGGCCGACTGATTCAAGCTGATAGAAGAGCAACTTTGACTGAAATAAGCACTCGTTACAACCGAGGTATGCAGCAAAGCATTTGTGAAGCCACAACACGTACAACCTTGAGGCGGATGGGCTACAACAGCAGAAGACCCCACCGGGTACCACTCATCTCCACTACAAATAGGAAAAAGAGGCTACAATTTGCACAAGCTCACCAAAATTGGACAGTTGAAGACTGGAAAAATGTTGCCTGGTCTGATGAGTCTCGATTTCTGTTGAGACATTCAGATGGTAGAGTCAGAATTTGGCGTAAACAGAATGAGAACATGGATCCATCATGCCTTGTTACCACTGTGCAGGCTGGTGGTGGTGGTGTAATGGTGTGGGGGATGTTTTCTTGGCACACTTTAGGCCCCTTAGTGCCAACTGGGCATCGTTTAAATGCCACGGCCTACCTGAGCATTGTTTCTGACCATGTCCATCCCTTTATGACCACCATGTACCCATCCTCTGATGGCTACTTCCAGCAGGATAATGCACCATGTCACAAAGGTCGAATCATTTCAAATTGGTTTCTTGAACATGACAGTGAGTTCACTGTACTAAACTGGCCCCCACAGTCACCAGATCTCAACCCAATAGAGCATCTTTGGGATGTGGTGGAACGGGAGCTTCGTGCCCTGGATGTGCATCCCACAAATCTCCATCAACTGCAAGATGCTATCCTATCAATATGGGCCAACATTTCTAAAGAATGCTTTCAGCACCTTGTTGAATCAATGCCACGTAGAATGAAGGCAGTTCTGAAGGCGAAAGGGGGTCAAACACAGTATTAGTATGGTGTTCCTAATAATCCTTTAGGTGAGTGTACACTATACTATATATTTATATCACAACCATGCAGAAAACGGTACCTCGATGTGTTTGGCTTTAAAGACAATGCCGTGGGCTCCTTCCCCGATCCGCCCCAGTATACTGTACTGATCCATCGGCCACAGGGAGCAGGAAACGCCGGGGATTCGGACGAGCAGGGCCGCAGCTCTTCTGGGAGGCTGGTGACTTCACAGTTGCAGATGGAAACCGGTTTACTTTGAATCAGGTGTCACGTCTGTGTCTGTTTTGGAGACTGCCCCGCTGCTCGGCTCTCTCTGTCCCGCTGCTCGGCTCTCTCTGCCCCGTTGCTCGGCTCTCTCTGCCCCGTTGCTCGGTCCTCTACTGCCCCGCTGCTCGGCTCTCTCTGCCCCGCTGCTCGGCTCTCTCTGCCCCGCTGCTCGGTCCTCTCTGCCCCGCTGCTCGGTCCTCTGACGACACGGCCGCTGTTGCTAAGGAAGCTGCGGAGCTCCTTTGTCAGAATGAGCTGCCTGGCGAAAGTACGCATGCGCAGTCAACACGCACATAAATCTGCTGGTAATAATTATGTACATTTAAAATAATTTTGGCCGTGTTATTTTATAGTGACCAATTTGCTATTTAAGGATAGATGACACGATGAGCTACACACTGTTTGAAAACTTCTAATACAGTAATAGTGTTGAAAAACAGCTGGCAGCCCATCCTGATAGGGAAGCGCAGTTTGTCAGAACACCGGCGCTACAGACGCTGAGTATCTTTACTATAACGCACTCTGCTACTCCCGCCCTGCGCCCTGTGTGTAGAGTTAGTGCAGCCTTATTGTAGCTCCGTGTGCGCTGCGAGAGCGGTGCCACGCATGTGCGTCAGTCCAGACCACACCCACACCAACACCGCACACACCAGCGCCACACCCACCAACACCGCACACACCAGCGCCACACCAACACCACACACACCAGCGCCACACCCACCAACACCGCACACACCAGCGCCACACCCACCAACACCGCACACACCAGCGCCACACCAACACCACACACACCAGCGCCACACCCACCAACACCGCACACACCAGCGCCACACCCACCAACACCGCACACACCAGCGCCACACCCACCAACACCGCACACACCAGCGCCACACCCACACCGCACACACCAGCGCCACACCCACACCACCACACCCACACCAACACCGCACACACCAGCGCCACACCCACCAACACCGCACACACCAGCGCCACACCCACCCACACCGCACACACCAGCGCCACACCCACCAACACCGCACACACCAGCGCCACACCCACACCACCACACCCACACCAACACCGCACACACCAGCGCCACACCCACCAACACCGCACACACCAGCGCCACACCCACCAACACCGCACACACCAGCGCCACACCCACACCGCACACACCAGCGCCACACCCACCAACACCGCACACACCAGCGCCACACCCACCCACACCGCACACACCAGCGCCACACCCACACCACCACACCCACACCACCACCGCACACCAGCGCCACACCCACACTGTATAATTGTAGAAGTAGCCCACTGTAGCGAACTATAGTTCTTTGCACAATGTTTTACATTTTGATTATTAAATGCGTCATTTGATCTAAATTAGCATTTTTTCTGATGGGATTTGGAAAACAGTAATTCCTCCAGATTGTGATACTCTCTCATTCCTCCTTCCATCGCTCTCTCCTTCTCCCCTCCCCCCTCCACACTCTCACTCACCCCTAACAAGGATCACATGAAGAAAAACCCCAGACACACCACACCAATAAGTCCAGGAGGCCAGACAGAGGATATTTCGGTTTGTTTTATATGTCAAGACACCAAAAAAAAAAAAAAAAAAAAAAAAAAAAAAATTAGGAGATGACCAACATGTAAAAACATTTTTTTTGTTTTTTGTTACAGGTAATTTATATAAAAAAAGGCCAAGTTTTTTTTTTCTTTTTGTAATCTTCGTCTTGCTATATGAAGGAACTAATGTACAATTGAGTCGGATCGGTCTGGCTACGCCAAAAAAAATACCCACACAACTCCCCCTTCAGCCCCCCACCCCAAAAAACACCCCCCCCTTCATTCAGAAAGATGTACAAACTCCCCCCCAGCCAGCCAGCCTCCGTCAGGTTATAACTCTGCCCCCACTCTGTGCATTGTGACATTGTCTGCTCACAGAACCCAGAACTAACGCAAAATCACACTTTTTATTATTTCAATTTATGTTTATGGATTTTAAATCAATGTATTCCTGTAGAACATTTCGTCCCCCCTGCCCCATCCCTCTCCACAATCCGCTGCTCAGGAGCGGGAGTGAGAAATAAAAACCAAAAAATTACAAAGAAAAACAAAAAACAAAAACAAAAATATATATAACTAGCAATTAAACTTTTTCCTGCTGCTCTTACAACAGTTTAGAAAAATCCACCTCCCCCTCCGTCCCCCTCAAGCTTTGGACGACCAAGAACTGATGAATAAAACCAAAAGAAACAAAAACCTAAAAACACTGGTGAACTGGTGAATCCTGGAAGGAGGGAGAGGAGAGGCGGCCGGTGCACCCCCCACAGTTCTGACAAACAAGACAAAACCGCTCGACTGTCATGGGGGTCCGGAGACCCCGCTCTCCTCCTCTCCATCCCTCTGAAAGCGTTGTTGCGAGTTACCCTCCCGCCCCACTTCTCCAGGATATTTTGCTCTTGTTCCATCTTTTAATTCCTCGTCTCCTCGCTTCCCCATCCTCTTCTGGACCGCAGGTTTAAAAAGTCCTTTCTGTGGATTCGACACAGAGCTGCGCACCGCCGTGTCCACTGGGTGACGAACACTTCTCCTCCAGCCAGACCCGGCCTCCAATGGGCCAGTCTCTCTCCTCCTCCTCCTCCTCCTCTCCGAAGGGGAGATGGACGGGGCTCAGCGAGGGCAAAGGAAAAAGAAAGCAAAAAAAAGACAACTTCCAAAAAAATAAAGTTACGTATGTGGTTATATATCTGCGTGCGGAAGAGAGCGCCCACGCAATGTGTAACACACAGCAACAGAAAACCTTACAAAATAAACTACCAGACTGTGCCCGAGGCCGGCCGCCCAGATCAGGACGAGCCCCCCCATTCTCTACCTCTCTATCACCCCCCCAGCAGTGTCTCCTCATCGCTGGTGCACAGTGATGACATCAGAGCAGGAGGCAGGTCTCCGCCCACCCACCGCCCTCGCATCCCGCGTCTGCAAACAAAGCTTAACTCCTGCGCGACGTTTTACTAACATTTTATTTGCGAACAAGTGCTAATTTCCATTATATATAAATATAAAGAAAACCAATTTCATTTTGATTTGAAGATTTTGCTCTTCCATTTCAGCGCAGAGGGGGTTACAACTCTCAACCCGAACAATGCAAATGTCCATCCCACAAACCTCCTCCGAACAGTAAAAACCGAGGGGGGACAATCTTCCGAAGCCAAACCTCACAACAGTGTTTGCCTATTTGGTTTATTTACAAAATAAAAAACAGAAAAGGAACAGGAAAGCAAACAGACGAATGAACGAATAGAAAACGTGACGCCCCCCCCGTGTCCTCGCCAGTATTTACAGAAAGGAAAAAAACAAGCGGTTGTTTGGTCTAAAAAAAACAAACAAGGGTGAAGGCAGAATGTGCTTTTCATTTGTTTAGCTCGAGTCGAAGTAATAGAAGTAATAATAACAAAATCATAAAAAAGGTGGACAAGGTGTTCCGGGGCGGCGGTGGGGCGCGCTCTGTCCGCTGCGTCGCTCTCCTCGTCTCCTTCGTCAACAAACCTCTCTCGATTCAAGAGTCACTGGTCTGCGCGGCCGGAGACCCCGGGGGGCCGGGGGGAGGCCGCCACCGCTCATGCTTATTGGCTGCTGTCCGTGCGTTGTGGAGGGGGGGCTATCAACAGGAGTCCTGTGACGGGAAGGGAGAAAGCTGGACGCGGGCGGGGGGGCAGCGCAATGCTATCGGTTGTTCCGGGAGGGGGTGGGGGGAAGTCTAGGTTGCTCCGTGTCGTCCATCACTGGTCCGATTTCGCCTTCTTTGGACCAGATGCTTTCCTGAAGGGGAGAGAGAGAGAGAGAGAGAGAGAGAGAGAGAGAGAGAGAAAATTACTCCATTTACAGCTCTGTTGCTTTCAGCTGACTGCATCTCTACACCGGCTCCTCCCCCCACGGCTCACACCGTCACTGGTGCTGCTCCAGTGCACGGATGTTTCCTCTTAAATATCAGTTTAGCAGATTCTTCCATCGTTTCTGCGTGCGTTTTACAGACTGTTTTGTTTCTTTATCCAACGCCTTGTGTATGAGTGCATTTCATAATAAAACCTCCAAAAAAATATTTTTCCACATTATATTCCAATAATGAGCACATATGACTGAACTGAAAGCACAATTTTTGTGATTTTTCTTCAAGTGTTTTAAAATTCCCAGAATGCACTGCGTGATTGACATTTGTAACCGAGTGTCTCTTTAGTTTGACTTAATAATAATAATAATAATAATAATAATAATAATAATATTTATTTATTTCTTAGCAGACGCCCTTGTAAAGGGTTTATAATTATTCTAAGACAAAGCCCTGGTCCTGCAGAGACAGTCCTCTCACAGAGCCCTGCGGTTACACAGTTTTGAATTGTGTGCGTGTGCGGGCCGATGTACTCACACTTCAGGAGACGACACCGGGCGCTTGGCAGCGGGCTTTGCAGCCGACCCGTCTTTACTGGACTCTGAGGAGAGGGGGGGAGCAGGGGGAGAGTTAGTCGTGGGTCACTCAGTCGGTGTACGGGCGCTTGTGGGTCACTCGGTCGATGGCTCAGTCAGTGTCCAGGCGCTCATGGGTCAGTCGGTCGGTCGGTCGGTGTCCAGGCGCTCGTGGGTCAGTCAGTCGGTCGGTGTCCAGGCGCTCGTGGGTCAGTCGGTCAGCCGTCGGGGGGACTCACCCTGCAGCCACCGGACCTGCGTGGCGGGCCCGTAGCCCTTCTCGTTGCGGGCGGCGATGCGGAAGATGATGGCGGGCTTGGTGGTGTAGTCGATGTGGGCGTTGGACAGGCTGCTGGACTGCACCAGGCAAGACGGGCTGGGCCCGCAGTACACCCGCATGAAGGCCAGCTGGGCCGGCGCCGAGGCCTTGGGCTCGCCAGCCTGCGCGCTCTGGATGGCCAAGTACACCGAGTATTCCACGATCTTGCCTGACGTCACCGAGGGTGGCTCCCACGTCAGGTGAGCGCCGTCCGGGCTCTGTGGGAGAGAGGGGGTCAGAGGCGCCAGGCGGAGCGGAGTGTGCAAGTGTGTGCGTTTCTGAGTGTCATGCATCTCTATGGCATGCGACTCTGCAGGGGTCTGGGCTGCAGTTGGCAACCGTGGGCACCGCGTGTCACCAGGCTGTTGGGTACCTTGCTGATCTTGATGGCGCAGGGCGCCCCAGGGAAGCCCGGCAGGCAGGTCTTGAAGGCAGAGATCTCAGAGAATGGGCCGCGGCCACAGGCGTTCAGCCCGGCCACACGGAACTTGTAGGCCGTGCCGGGCTGCAGCTCCACCTTCCGCAGCTGGCTATAGTCCGGGAGCGCGCCCGAGTCATCCTGCACAACAACACACACACAGCGGTCAGCACACCAACACCTGGGGGGGGTCAGACTCACGTCGGTGGCGGAGGTGGGGGGGGTTAGAGGGAGGGACAGACTCACGTCGGTGGCGGGGGCGTCCTCGGGCGGAAGGAAGTAGTGAGTGACAACCATGTTGGTGACCTTCACGATCCCAACGTCAAACCACTGGTTCTCCTTCTTCACGGGGGGCTTGACTGGAGCTGGGGTGGGGTCCTGCTTCTGTACGGGGGGGATAGTACAAGGTTAGTTGACACAGTGCTACGTGTCAGTGGGGCGTTCCCATGTGTGCAGCTGACCGAGACGGACACTCACCCCAGCTGCCGTCTCGATCCCGTTGGCCACCTCCGCCAGGGCAGCGGCCGCCTGCATCTTGGCCGGACTGGCCACCACCATGGGCTGGGGGGGCGCAAAAGTGCTGGAGGGGGCGAGTGCTTGAGAGAGAGAGAGAAAGATGTAAATGCATAAATTTGTCCAGTTTGTATTGAAATGTAAGCAGTTCAAGTCCAGTGAACACCTGAAATGGTACAAAGGTGAGCGCTAAACTGACAAGAGGTTAAAAAAATGTCAGTTATATACTGTTACTCCACCCTCTTATGCTTTATTTGTCAGTGTGACGCAGTTCCTGTGCATAGAAGTGACACTATTCCTACAATGCGCACATCGTTTGAAAGCTCATTCTCTTGGTCACCAGAGCGTCTCATTTTCAAACACATCGGATTCACAGTGACCATGTCGCCGCCGTCATTCAGAGCCCGGGGGGTGAATGCGCAGTCTACTATCTACTATTAATCCAGTGTATTTTATTTGATGTTCAATCAAACACAGAGAAGTTCAGATCCATTGATGTAAAATCGTTGTGTATTAGTGCACTGTAAAGAGAGTTTTCCATCCTGACATGTTGAGCTCTCTACGGGTGTGTGTTGCTTCTACCAAAACGTGGATGCTCTTGTTTTGATCAGTAGACTGTCTGGTTACAGACTGTGTCATAATTGTCCATATTTTCTGAGATTTTGTATTCCTACTCAGACCAAGTATCCCCCCAGCCCCCCATTTCAGAATGTGGAGGGGGAGGGGCGTAAATGTTCAGGGCGAGTAAAAAACACAATGTGAATATCCGAGAATGCTTCACATCGTTAGAAAGCGGAGGGTCTCTGATTTCATGGGATACCAAACACTTGGCAAACAACACAGCAGTGAAGAGTGCACATGGGATTAAAGAGAAGCACATGGATTTGGTGCCTTTTAAGGTTCCCAGTGGGGTTTGTCAGTTTAAGGGGTTACATTTTGTTAGAAAAGAAATCATGGAATCGTTTGATCTCCAATTGTTCATTGGTTCTATGCTTTAATTTTAGAGTACACTGAGATATTAAACTGTGTACATTTCAATACAAACTGGAAAAATGTAGGTGTTCTAAAACTTTTGACCAGTAGTGTAAACAATTTACAATAAACGCAAAACTATCTTCCACCTTCAATTATTCACTTTAATCAAATAACACTGTCTCTTGTTGTGGACGGGCAACTGTCTAAACCAGTGGTTTTCAAACCGGTCCTGGAGTACCCCCTGCCTTGCTGTTTTTTGTTCCTACTGAGGTCTTAATTGATTAATTGACCTAACACAGCAATATACCATTCAATTAAGACCTAGGTTGGAACAAAAACCAGCAGGGCAGGGGGTACTCCAGGACTGGTTTAAAAACCACTGGTCTAAACTACCGAACCTCTAATTTCAAAGTCTTATTTAGAAATAACGGTTTCACGTTCACTTTCCCCATTTTAATGGGGAATTACTTATTTTCAAGAAACATTTTCTGAGAAGGTCTGCGGGTAATATGAGAGACAATAGGGAAGAGAGCGACAGAGACGAGGCAGACCGAGAGACAGACTGCAAACAGCGGATGAAAGAAAAACAAACGACCAGACACGGAGAGGGAGACAGACACAAAGACCTAGAAGGCCACTCACTCTCGGCGGAGGAGCGGGGCAGGAGCCCGGCTGCCGTCCCGGCTGCGCCGCCCATCTCGTTGTGTCCGTTGCTCTCGGAGGCGGGGTCGTTCAGGCTGTCCGCCGGCGCCAGGGCCTCGGTGGGCAGCGGGGGAGGCTGGGGCTGCGGGTGATGCTGCTGCTTCTGCTGTTGCTGTTGTTGCTGTAGCTGCTGCTGTTGTTGTTGCTGCTGCAGCTGTTGCAGCTGTTGTTGCTGCTGCAGCTGTTGTTGCAGCTGTTGCTGCTGGGCTGCGGCGGCGGCTGCGGCAGCCGCTTGGGCCTGGGCCTGGGCCTCCTGAAGCTGCTGCTGCTGCTGGACCAGAGCAGCCAGCTCCTGCTGGGTCAGCACGATGGGGATGGTGGTGGTCTGGCTGCCCTCCTGGCCACCGTCTCCTCCCTCTCCTGCGCCTGGACAAGAAGAGGGGGCAGAGAGGAAGAGAGAGAGGTTGAGGGGATGGAGAGATGAAGCAATCTGGTCAATATACTGCACCCCGCACATCACAGTATAGAGAACCGCAAAGAAAACAGCAGCCAGGGACTGAACACTAACACACACACCGATAACTGACAGACAGACACACACGCCCATAATCATCCCACACGGTCAGTGACCCTACGGCTGCGCGGGTGCAAGACTCACGCAGGACAGCCTGCTGCGCCGCCTGCAGAACGGCCTGGATGGCCAGGGCCTGGGCTTCTTCGGTGGCGGCGGCCTGGGCGGCGGCCTCAGCGGCCGCGGTGACTGCCAGCTCCTCGGGGGTCAGTCCAGTCACCATCAGCGTGGCCGGCTGCCCATCCGACATCAGCTCCTGCGGCAGCGCAAGGGGCTCGGGGTCCGGGCCGCCCTGGGGGGCCGCGTTGGGGGGGACAGCCTGAGCCTCTGCACTCTGCACCTGCAGGGGGGGGAGAGAGACGTTTATCGTACTTGCTTCATGGTGCCGCACACAGCACTCAACACAACACAAACGCATCGAGCCAACGCCCTCCGTACCTCTGGGGCCGAGACCAGGTCGGGCTGCGTGTCCATGGCGGTGGGCAGCGGCTCCCCCAGGGGCTGCAGCGGCTCTGCCTCCCCGACCCCCGGAGCCTCGCCGCCCTCCTCCATGGGCTCGGCCGGGGCCTCGGTCTGCATGGGCTCCCCGGCCGTGGCGGCTTCCTCCGGGGCAGGCGTTGGCTCGGACAGCGCCGGGGCTTCGGGCTGGGGGGGCAGCTGGGGGGAGGTGGTGGGCTCCTCGGGACCGGGCTGCTGGGAGGCGGGCTCGGCGGCCGGCTGGGCGGGGGCCTCGGTGATCTGTGCCAGCACCTCCTCGCCGCTCGGGGCCGAGGTGGACTCGGTGATGGAGGAGATGGTCTGGGGAGAGAGAGCAGAGCGGTCAGACACCACAGCCTGCAGCGTACGACGTCTCTGTCTCTGTCGGTCAGTCTGTCCACTCACCGGCACGGCTGGCCCCGGAGCCGGCGTGGCCTGGGTCACCGTCGTGACGGCCCGGCTCTGCGTCGCTGTGGGCACGGACGGTGCCGTGGATGGGGCAGGAGGGGAAGGGACCTCAGAAGCCGTGGAGGAGCTCTCTCCCTGCGCTGCGTCGCCGCTCTGCTGGGCTGAGGAGGGATGACAGACAGTGAGCCAGCTGCAGGTGAATTGCATCGGCTCTCCCTGAAGAAGCCCGAGAGGACGAGCTGCTGAAGTATGAGTCTAGTATGGCAAGACAGTTATCACTTACAGATATCATCAATTGCATTTCAAGATATCTGTAAATGTATTTAGAGATTTCAATTTACAGATATCTTCAAATGGATTAGAGATTTGCAGATTACTTCCCATTCTATTTAGAGATCAATCATTTCGCGATATCTCCAAATTAATTGCTGTCCATTTACAGATCATTAGGGATCTTTAAATGACTTCCTGTATGTACCCCAAGATTATCACTTCCTGTTCATTTCTATGTAACTGAATGAATAAACAGGAAGTGATAATCTCAGCCAACATACAGGAAGCCATTTAAAGATATCTTGAAATTAAATACATTTAAACATCTTTATTTAAGATATTAATTAATTTCAGATCTGTAAATTAAGTTAAATGAGATCAAATGTCCTATGAATGCTACTATACAAGCAATTGAAGATCTCTAAATGATCTTTTAGCTTAGTTGCCACACTGGTGGGTCCTGTGTCTGGTGCTGGACGGGCACAGAGTCCTTTGGGGTAAAGAGAACAATCGAGCCCCTGGTAAATTAAAACCGATTAAGATCGATAAACAAATCAGACGGGCTCACTAGGGCCAGAGTTAATATAACCACCTCCTGTTAGAAACACTGCAGGACCACAGCGGCTGTTCTGCCTACCTGCGCCCTCCTCAGTCTCCATGCTGCAGGTGGCGGTGGTGGCCGTGTTGGTGGTGCCCGTCTCGTGTGTTTCGCAGGGGGGATTACTGCACACGCGCTGGGCACCAGGCATCGAGGAGGAGGCGGTGGTGGCCGTGTTGGTGGTGCCTGTCTCGTGTGTTTCGCAGGGGGGATTACTGCACACGCGCTGGGCACCCCCCATGTTGGCAGAGGCGGTGGTGGACGTGTTGGTGGTGCCGGTCTCGTGGGTCTCGCAGGGGGGGTTACTGCACACGCGCTGGGCACCAGGCATCGAGGAGGAGGCGGTGGTGGCTGTGTTGGTGGTCCCAGTCTCATGGGTCTCGCAGGGGGGATTACTGCACACACGCTGGGCACCCCCCGTGATGGCAGATGCAGAGGTGGCAGTGTTGGTGGTGCCAGTCTCGTGGGTCTCACAGGGAGGGTTACTGCACACGCGCTGGGCACCGGGCATCGAGGAGGAGGCGGTGGTGGCAGTGTCAGTGGTGCCTGTCTCATGGGTCTCACCGGGCAGGTTGGAGCAGGCGGACACAGTGCCAGTGGGCGCACAGCTCTGCGACACTGGGCAGGAAGCGGAGAAGCTGCCTGACTTCCTACTGTCCTGGCTGGACTGCGAGCTCTGCACCGTGCCTGTTTGGTCCGAGCCCATGTTGGAGCGCGCGGTGGTGGAGGTGTAGGTCGTGCCCGTCCGCAGGTTCTCAGGACGGAGGACACCAGGCGCGGCAATCACAGAGGATGAGGATGAGGAAGAGGTGTTAGTGGAGGTGGTTGTGGGGGGCGGAGACGGGCAGGCCCCACTGGGCGAGGTGGCTCCCGGCGCCCCAGGTGCACTCTGTGTCGTGCCCATCTGGTCAGAGCCCATGTTGGCGGAGGCAGTGGTGGAGGTGTTGGTGGTGCCCGTCTCATGGGTCTCCGAAGGCGGGTTCGAGCACACGCGCTGGGCACCCCCCATGTTAACGGAGGCAGTGGTGGCCGTGTTGGTGGTGCCCGTCTCGTGGGTCTCGCACGGGGGGTTGCTGCACACGCGCTGGATGCCCCCCATGTTAACGGAAGCGGTGGTGGCCGTGTTGGTGGTGCCCGTCTCGTGGGTCTCGCACGGGGGGTTGCTGCACACGCGCTGGACGCCCCCCATGTTGACGGTGGCCGTGGTGGCCGTGTTGGTGGTGCCCGTCTCATGGGTCTCGCACGGGGGGTTGCTGCACACGAGGGTGACTGTGCCCGGTGGGTCCCCGGCGCCCGGCTCTGCCACAGTGACGGTGGCACTGGGCTGCTCAGAGGTGGGCGAGGCCAGGATGGACACGGGCAGGTCTTGAACAGGCTGGGCTTCCACTCCACTGGGCGTGGTGATCAGCGTCACCTGTGTGGGCTGGTTCACCGACTGCGGGGGGGAGAGAGGGACACCCATACCGTTCAGTTAGACCACACGCGTGCCGTGTCAGTGCACGTCGGCGGGAGAGGGTGTGAGCGTACCTGCATGGTGATGGTGGGGGCGGGTAGTGCCGAGGCTGTGGTTAGGCTGCTCTGAGCTGCCGACACGGTGATGGCCGCCGGGTTGATGACTTGGCTCGACAGAGTGGCGATGGTGCCCAGCGTGGTGATGGGCGTGGCCAGGGAGGCATTGGCGCTGGCCACACTTCCCCCTGCCAGGCTGGTGGACACTGTGCCTGTCACAGTGCCCAGAGTCGTCACTCCTGAGGGAGAGAGGGGAGGTGAGTATACACGGCCGGGGTCCGAGTGGCTTCAGTGAACACACCTGTACCCAGCTGACCTGTGGTGCCTTTGACGACCAGCGTGGTGACAGTGGGCTTGACAGCAGACACGGTCACAGGGGTGACCAGGCGCACTCCGCCCATCGGCACGGTGCGGAGGATCGTGCCGGGCTGTCCTGGAGCGCCCTTCAAGACAACCTGGAGAGAGAGGGAGAAGCATCTCAGTTTCATTGGCTCCTTTTTCCTCCCAAGAAACGTAAACATTAAATCAGTTGAGAGAGAGAGAAAGAGGCCTGACCTGGGTGACCCCCTGCTGCCCCGGGCCACCCCCCAGCTTGGGCACAGCGGTGATGATCTTGCCCGGGGTGCCGGTGCCCGAGGTCATCATCTTGGTGGTGATGATGGTGATGGGCGACTTCATGCCGGGGCTGCTGGTCACTCCTGGCAGGGGAGAGAGGGGACTGATGACCCACTGATCCTGAAGAAACCCAAATCTGACTTATCCTCCTCCGCCCCGCCCCCGCCCCCCCCGGCCCCCACGCCCTCGCTCACCACGCCCCCCTGACAGCATACCCGTGGCCCCCGGCTGGGTCATGATGGCCGACATGGGGATGGTCTTGATGATGGTGGTGGTGCCGGGCTTGGTGGCGGAGCTGGGCGACACGCTGCTGATGCCCAGGATGGTGGGCTTGCTGCCGCCGCCGCCCGCCTGCGTGGTGGTGATGATGGTGGTGGGCTTCCCGTCCGCCGAGGTCACCAGCTTCAGGATGGTGCCGGCCGGGAGAGGACCCTTCGTCTGGTGGGGGGAGAGTAGAGAGCGGTCAATGGGGGCGGTGGGTTCAGGCCGCAGGCGATGAGCTTCAGCTCCCGGCGCGCCTCCGTGCCACCCACCCCGGCGCACTCACCTGGATGATCTGGGTGACGGGGTTGGTGGAGGCCTGGCCGGTGACGGCAGAGGTCTGGACCGGTTTGGTCTGGACCACGGACATCACCTTGCCCAGGTTGGAGATCTAGACAGAGAGAGAGAGAGAGAGAGAGACACACTCAGATACAGGTTTACACACCGAGAGGTACAGGAAGCCACCATCACACACCAAAACACCCGTCTCTCACCAGCGCGCTGCCCCCAGGCATGTTGATGGGGCTCTTGACCAGCGTGATGGTCTTGGTGACACCTCCCACCATCGTGGTGACCACCTGTGCCTGCTGCGCCACGGTGACAGTGCCGGACTTGTGCACAGTGATGATGGGCCGGGATGGCGTGCCCGGGGACGCGGCGCCCGACGTGCCCACCTGCGCCGCCGCAGTCTTCAGCATGCGGGTGGCGGGGTTACTGACCTGGGGCGGTGAAGAACAGGCGATTAGCGATTGGCAGGAGAGGCTGGTAGAAGCCGTTGAAGAAAACCTACGCACTCAAAAGCAAGCCCTACCCACTGACCCTCGACCCCTTACCATGACGGGAGAGCCCACTTTGACGGCGGCCGGCAGCGAGGTGGAGCCCGGGGTCATGGCCATGGTCTTCACAATGGTGGCCCCGGCCGGGACGTTCAGCATGGTGGGCGTCGACGAGGGCGGGATCTTCTGTGTGGCGGCGGCCGCGGCAGCCAGTGCCGCCATTCCGCTCATCTGGGGGCTGCTGCCCATCGGCTGCAGAGGGAAAGAGCGTGGCGAGTGAGAGAGAGAGAAGATGCTGCACTCACAAGAACGCACTAACATACACGCATGTAAACACACACACACAAATCTCCATTTCACGCACTCAGCCCCTCCCTCAGTGGGGCAGGGAGACGGGGGTGCCGTACCGTGCCCTGGCCGCTCTGTGCCGGCACCACCATGCGCACGCCGGCGGGCAGGGAGGTGACCGTCATGGGGCCCTTCCCAGTCTGGTTGGCCTGGCGCACCGTGACGATGGAGGTGCCAGTGCCGGACTGCGGGGCGGCCACCTTCAGGATGGCTGGGGGGCAGAGAGAGAGAGGGGGTCAGTCAGTGCACTGATATGAGAGAGAGAGAGAGCAAGGGAGAGGGAGAGAGGGACTCGGTACCTGGGCCACGGGCGGTGGCGGCGGCCAGGGGGCTACCGGGCATGGTGGGCAGCACGGGCAGGCCAGAGGTGGGCGAGGGCGAGGCGGGCTGGGGCAGCAGCGTGATGCCGCCGTGGGGCAGCCCCTGGGCGGAGGGCGAGGGGACGGCGGCGGCCGGGGCGGGGCTCTTGGGCGGGTTGACGGGCAGCGAGGGCGTGGCGTTCAGCCCCGGGGAGGTAGCAGCCGTGGCGGCAGGGATGTCGTACTTCTGCAGCTGCAGCAGGTAGGTGTCGGCCGTGGGCACCGCCCCCCAGCTCACCTCCAGGGAGTTGGTGTTGGCACGGACCAGCTGCACCCGGGACGGGGCCGGGGGCTTCTCTGTGGGGGGGAGAGAGGAGATGGAGGGAGAGGGAGGGAGAAAAGCCAGTGTTATCAGTCTGAGGGCATTGCTGAATGACGGTGGCTTTGAGGACCGTACCGTGTTGCGCTAGATTGTGAGAGAGTGAGGGTGCGTCAGTGGCCGGGGCACACACCTGTCTCCAGGTACCACAGGTCCTTGCAGCACACCTGGTTGTTCCAGGCCTTGCGGTAGCCGTCGCGGCCGCTCCACACGTACAGGCGCGAGGCGATGGCCACAGAGCAGTGCCCGGCGCGCGCCCGCGGGATGTTGTCCTCCAGGGTGTCCATCAGCACCGGCTCCCACACATTGGAGTCTGACACACACAACACAGTCACAGAGACGACACCACACACAAACACGAGGAGGACAGGAGAGAGAGAGAGAGAGAGAGAGAGAGAGAGAGAGAGAGAGAGAGAGAGAGAGAGACTGTTTTACCGAAGACCCAGACAAATATGTTTGCTTGAAAAATGCCAAACACTCTCATTGGGACACCAAACAAAACGATGACACACGTGTGTCAGTAAGACAGTAGTGTCAGTATATCAGTGCGTCGTATAAAGATTCAGACAGGACAGTGTGTCAGTGGGCGGTAATGTCAGGGTGCGTCATGGTGTCAGTGTGCCGTACCCAGGTTCAGACAGGCCAGCGTGTTGGTACATTTCCACTCCTTCTCGTGTGTGGCCACTTTCACATCGTCCATCACCAGAGGGACCCAGCCCCCGAACACATACATCCTGAGAGAGAGAGGGAGAAGTCAGCTTCACTCATTCACCCATCGCTGTAAAAATGCCAGAACAAGAGAGGGAGACAGGTCTGAACAGAGACACACACAGAGGAGAGAGAGACAGAAAGACAGACAAGTCACAGAGGGACACTGACTTGTTGCCAATGGTGGTGGCCGAGTGCAGGCTGCGGGGCAGGGGTGCTGTGCCGCCTACTGAGGGCTTACTCCAGGTCAGGGTGTCTGGGGTGGAGGAGAGAGAGAGGGAGAGAGAGGTGAGTTCTCCGCACAATGGGCTAGACTGACGCAAACCCTGCGCAGGCCCGGCCCCACACACCTATGTCCAGAGTCCAGAGGTCGCCAAGCCGGCAGCCGCTCATGCCGCCATAGATGACCAGCTGGGACTTGCGGCTGTCGCGCTCAGTGTACACCACGGCCGTGTGGCTCTCGCGGGGGGGTGGCAGCACGCCATACGTGATTGGGATGTCCCAGCCCACCACACTGGAGCCGGCGCGCAGCTCCAGGATGTACAGGTCGTTCAGGTACCTGGGGGAGAGAGAGAGGGAGGAGATGTTGGTAAGTAAACCGACACAACGGGGCCTGTGACGTAGCGTCTCCGCCCCCCCCCCACCGCAGCTCTGTCCATGCCGTACCTGGGAATGTTGTTCTTGGGGTCCTCGCTGTCATTCGCCAGCCCCCCGAACAGGTAGCACTTGTTGCCCACCAGGGAGAAGCTGTGGCCCAGGCGGGGGCAGGGGGGAGGTCCATTCTTGGGGGCTTTGGGCTTCAGTCTCTTCCACTCCCAGCGGCTGGCCTGGGGGGGAACAGTCACATTAAAAACAGACAAACCTGGTAAAGAGTCACTAACTCACTATCCCACTCTCCTCTCCTCTCCGCTCCGCTCCACTACACTCCCCTCCCTCTCTCCTCCTCCTCACCTGCAGCTCGTACAGGTCGTTGCTGTACTTGCCGTACTCCACCATGCCCCCGAACACCAGCAGGCGCGTGCCATCGCACACAAAGCCGTAGGCCGCGCAGCCGGGGGGGATGTCTCCTCGCACCGCCGGGATGAACCACTGATTGGTGGCTGGGGAGAGAGAGAGGGGGGAGAGATGTCACACAAACAATTTTCTCCCCGGCTACAGACTAACAGCTCTTTAATCAGATCCCAGGTCTACAACTCAAACCCACAATAACTGCTGTGAGCGTAAATTCAATTAACTAAGAAATCTACACATAACTGAATCCAGGTCTGCGTACAACACTGGGGGAAAGACTTGATGCCCCCTGTGGGGCTCCCAGGGTATTGCAGCCAGTGTGTGTCACAATCGGCAGTGGTATCTCGTGTGCGGCTGTTCTGTGCGCTTGTGTAACTGCAGATAACCGCTCCTGTCAGTCTGTCCTGCAGCTCAACTCGGCCCCTATCCGTGGGTTCAGCTGAGGAGGCTCCCAGCGCAGACAAGGGCCCAAACAGAAGCAGAGCAAAGGGTGGAGGAGCAGGGAGACATGCAGACCACAGAACAACACAGCACAGGAGCACAACTGAGTCCCGTGGACAGAGAGAGCGCACAGCAGGCAAGCACCTCAGTGTGCACGTGAGGGTGTGTATGTGTGTGTGAGAGTCAGGGGCAGGGGTGAGAGAGACAACACTGCTAGAGCTTCCCATTTCTGATGCACGGAGACAGAGAATGGAGAGTGGGATTGTGAAAGACTGAGGGGGGGGGGTTAATGGAGAGAAAAGAGGAAGAAGAAAAAGAAAGATAAAGGTAGAGAGAAATGGCGGGAGACGGAGATGCAAGATACAGGTAGAGAGAGAGAGACAGAGATGCTCAGATTGGACTGAATCACGGGGGGTCCACTGTAAAACCGAACCTAGCCGGCCGTCTACACCAATAGATTTAAAACTCACATTATAGAAACAGCAACTCATAAAGAGGCGAGCACAGAGGCGCCCCATGAACACAGCCCGCCTCTCTGGATCATTGATCGAGTGATTGATTTCAGATTATATGAAACAGAATCCCACGCAAACAGCAGCTGGGAATGCAAACACTCTGCGTCCGTGTATATCTTTGTTTGACTGTGTCGCCTAACTGCAAAAAACAAACAGCAGCCACACGGAGTGAACCACCTCCACTGCACACACAACCCTACCCATCACCACACACACAAAACCCGCTTCGGTTAGGAGATGGAGGGACTGGCGAGGTCCCTGGGGCATACAGGTGTGGGGCACTGTGTTTACACACTGCGCTGTCAGTATTAAGGGGAGGTTTCCCACTCTTCAGCTCCGCAGGGGTGTTAAGGGGTTTGTGTGACTGGACACAGGCTCCCTTCCACTGCTACCACAGCAGCTGCATCCTGCACTACCTCCCTGCAGGCCCCTGGGGTGGGGGTCTTCCATGACAATCCTCTCCTCGTTACACAACTGCACAAACTCTTTCCCAGGACAGTGACAGCAGCAACGAGGCAGAAATCAAGACATTGCTTAAGTGTGGGAGAAGTGCGAGTGCAGCTGGGGGGTCAATGGCCTGGGGTTCTGAAGTGTAGAAGACAGCGTTGTGTAATCTCCAGGGATGGGCAACTGCTTTTGTATTATTTGAAAAGCATTTGTATGTCTAACACACTGCATTTTCTTACTGGGGGGGTAAAGCCATCCATCAATTGCAGTAGTTTCAACTAGTTTCACCCCCCCAACAATAAGACACTTGGACACAAATAAAAACACTTGGGTTTCAGTGCAGCAGCTGAGAGGAGCGTGTCGTCATTGCGCCCTGCTCAAACGCACATACATGCACACACACACACCCCCACCCCTCCTTCGTGTCTCCTCCCCACCCCCACATGTGACTGCACTCTCTCGCTGTGCACATCTGGAAGCTATAATCACACCACTGCAGGCCACAGAAAAGCAGGAAGGGGAAAAAGATAACACACAAACTTCATTCACAACAGCGGTCGCACACACTCACTTGCGGTGAAGTGTGCCGGGTAAGTGGTTTTGCTGGCGACTGGGAGCACAGAGGACCAGCAGGCCAGGGGTGATCCTTTGTACAATTGGTCTACCCCCCCTTTCTCCATCCTCAACCCCAAGGGCTGGAACGATGGGTGGATGCAAAGAAATTAATAGTAAAATAAACTGAAAAGTATATGGTGCCATTGCAGGGGTGAACTCTGGGTTTACTGAGCTGCAGCTGCTTTCCTAACTGTACCTAACGAGCTGAAGAGAGGCGGAAGACAGCGCAGGTGCGCCGATCTGCTGCGAAACGGTACTGTGGTCAGTTTCAGGCAGAGACGCATCCTGACTCAAGTTTCCAGGCGCATATTTGCATACAGGTCATCTTGAGCAAAGACGTCACCCTCGCATAGGGACAGGTTTTATCCTTCAGGACAAACGCACATTGAGTCTTCAGTGGAAAGCAGAAACTGCGTGAGTGTATTTATAGCCACCAGCCCCACGCACAGAGCGCAGCTGCCGGTGCGCAGAGGGGTGCATGCCCATTGTGCCGCGCTGCAGAGCAACAGCGCCTGCTCGGTCTCTCCAGCGCAGGGCTCGCAGCGATCTGGCGCCAACACGGGGCAGTGCATACCAACATGCATACATTATACACACATGCATGCACACGCACAGAGATGCTTCAAATTGCGCAGAAAAAGGAGCTCATAGGAAGATGCACATGTAAAAACTAGACGTTTAAAAGTGAACTATACTCCTGTTTTTAATCAATGGAAACGGCTGCAAAATTATATGACTGAGTGGTCTGTTAAAAACAAAACTAAAAACACTAAACTATACAGAACTCGCAGTATTGTATTCACTACAGTATCCCAACAGTTTTAGTATACATTAAAACCGTAGGTTTATATGACTATGTATGCGTCCGTTTGTATTTCTATATATGTATACACAACTGTAGTTTTATTCCGCTACTCAAGTGGAAGTGCCTGTGTTAAAACGCACAATACTGGACAGCCCGCTGCAGATGCGCGTCTCTGGGGCGCATTTCTGCACCAGCCGAACAATAGAGCGGCGCGACGCGCACCCACAGTGCACCGCGACCATCAGCAGCGCCGCTTGTCAAAGCTCTTCCAACATGGCGCCGCCCGTACAGAGATACGGAACCACCGATCGGCCCGTCTCTCGGTCTCCAGCGAGCGCCACACTAGAGTGGCGGGTTTAAACAAACACGCCCAATAAACACCCAACGCGTGTGTACCAGACACGCCATGATCCCTCGCACGGCTTCACAACAGACAAGGCAATGTAATCCCGACTGATTACGGCACTTTGTGGTGTCGCCCATTTTATTTTTTAACCCGCCATTTTTCTTTGTATTTTTTTCCCCCCTCTCTCGCTTTTGAACGCCCTCGGTGCATCGCTAGCGGGGACAACTTCCCCGGCACCTATTCGGAGGGCAACCTCTCCGCATTATCGCACATTTCAGCCCGTCTTGGCATTCGTGCCGGCGGGGGACGGGCGTTTAAAAGCCCGATAGCGCCAGGGATCCGACATCCGCCAGCAGCAGCGTAAGAAACACAGTGACGTCTGCGCTGCCTGACAGATGACACGGAGGAGCCGCACATTAGACCCATACGAACCCAGCGCACTCATCCGTCCCCGTCCGCCACTGCGCGCCTCGGCACGACAAGAGCGGGTGCAGGGGCACGAACCCGGGCTACCGACTTTGAAGCAGACATGTGCAGCCCCGGCCCCCACACAAGAGCCCGCAGCCCGCCTGTCTCTCCCTCCCCCTCTCTCTCACTCTCACACACTACCCCTCTCTCTCTCACTCTCCCTCTCTCTCTCTCTCTCTCACTCTCACACACTACCCCTCTCTCTCTCACTCTCCCTCTCTCTCTCACTCACTCTCTCACTCACTCACTCACTCACTCCCTCGGTGAAGATGCGGTTCAGACGCGCTTACCTGTGTTATAAACGTGCAACTCGTCCACAATCCCCTCATTTCCGCCTCCAAATACGACCATCAGTTCCTTGATAGCGACCGCCCGATGGCCGTGACGCGGCCGGGGAACCGGGCCAGACCATCCGAGGACCCGCTTCCACCGGGGCTGCAGAACCGATCCCGTGGTCCCGGATCCGAGGGAACCCGGAGTAGACATGATCTCTTAAAACAACACACACACGAAAAGCGCCAAACAAAAAATGAATAGAAAAATAAACACTGCTCAAAGAGAGCGCCGTTACGGATATCAGTCCCCCAGTCGCGAAATGAAATACAAAGTACAGCACGTACAAGAAAAACACACCAAGGCGTGAAAAGTGATTAAAAGAGACGCTGCTGGTAGCGCAGCCCTGCCGTGCGGTGTCTGCGGGCGCCCGATGCGAGCGCGGCGGTTTGTTTATTCTCCCCGGTCTCGGAGTCAGGAAGATGTTCGCTTCATGGGAGCCGCCATTTTACAAAACAGCGGCAGATCCTTTGCAAGACAAAATAGAGAAAGCCGGGGTATCTACTGAGGCGCCGCGGGGCTGCCGGCTCTGAGCTCCGGGGCAGCGGGCTCCACGCTCCTTCACACGGGGTCTCCGAGCCTGGCTTCGGTGCCCAACTCGCCTGTGCTCGCCTTTTCCCGCAGTTAAATCCCTCCAACTCCACCGTAGTGCCGCTCCATGGGAGCCGCCATCTTGTTACACTGAACAGCCAAACAAACCTGCCCTTCTCCGCCAGTCTAAAAAATGGCGGAATACGAAAAATAATATCGAGAGGGAAAAAAATATGATAATAAAACGAACAAAAAGGGCATCAACCCTGGCTGCAGAAAAGCACCGTATTTATGTGCAAAAACGCCCGACTCGGAGCTCGGCGGCCGGGGTGCTGACTGGGTGCAGCCGGCAGCGGCGGTGTTGTGATTTTTGACAACAGGAAAGCGGTTTCACGGCAGGGCAGCAGCGACTGCAGACGGATACGTTCATGCCTCTGTGGGAGCCGCCATCTTGCCGATACAGCCCCAGTCCCCTCCTCTCGGTGCCCGGCCTGAGTGGCTGTGTGTGCGGACCGGGGGGCGGGCAGCGCCTCCATTATAAACAAGCGCCCTTTCTCTCCGCAGGCCGCCGATGCATCGTATCCACTGCCCGCGTTATTTCTGTTCAAACGGCACGGCAGGGCTGCGCTGCCCAACTCCTCAAACTACACAAAACAACCCGTTTATTGGACTCTAACCGTGTGCGTTTGTTGGTCGTATAAATTAGTATTGCAAAAACAATGCACACGCATATACGTTTGTTCACAGTTTAATGCACGTTAGTGTAAAAGGCTGCTTCACATGAGATGGATCTATATATTTTTTTTCACGTTCCTCCGGTGGAAGCCGCCATCTTGTCGACAAAAGCAGCCCCATTCTTACCTCCCTCAAGAAAAATGGCGGAGGCCCCAGCCATTGCAAAAATAGACGAAAACGGACAAAGCTCAGATTTTTTCAACACACAACACTTACTCGTTTTACGTCGTGCTTTTCAGCCAAGAGTTTGGAGGGCCGGACCGTGAGAGCGTCACCCGGGGAAATTTGGATTGTGAAGAAGTAAAGTCTCTCATGCCTCCCTGGGAGCCGCCATCTTCTTGACAACCAAACAACAAGATGGGCAGCTCCCTCGACCCACAACAAAAATGGCGGCGGTATTGTGAAGTTAACTTTGCGTGTTTTTTCCTTAGAAAACAAGACAAGTCACCGCACAAGCACGACTCCCCACACACGTATACACCTATTCCGTGTTATCGCTATACTTCAAAATCACTTTCATGGGTTCGATGAGTTTTTCACACTACAGTGGGAATTTCCACTACTGCAAACAAAGGGAAACATCTGCCCTCAACAAAGATGGCGATGCCGAGTTTAGTAAACACCGCGGCATGGAAACGCTTGGCTGGGCAGTCGGGGTCTGGCTGGGAGACACGGATGATTCGTGTCTTTAATGAAGGACTGTTTCTTTGCACGGAATCAGGGTGTTTTCGTGTGAACCCGTGTCAGTGCCGGTGGTTTATAGTACTGGAATCCCATTTCATGCCTGTGTGGAAGCCGCCATCTTAGAACCACCTCCCCGCCTCCATTACTGGCAGTAACGACAGGAGCTGCAGAGGCGGTCAGGGCCAGGGAAATAACCGTGAAAAGCAATGCATTTATTCACACCCCCCACCCTGCATCGTTTACAGCCACCTGCCGCCATGCACTCGGTAAAGGCGCTTCGGGTGCTTGCATCTGTGTTGTGCTCCAGCTGTGCAAAGCGCCATATTGTAGGAAACAACAATAATGCGAAGCGGCCAAGTCCCGCCTCTCCAGCGCCCCTCCGCCGGCAGCAGCCAAGCCAGCCCGGCTGTCATAAAGCGCACAGCAGGCACCTGCCGTCAAGGAGCGCAGCGTCGGAAACCGGCGCTCCGGAGGAGCTGCACATCTGGGGCGCTTCATAAACACGCACACAATATTGACAAAGGCGTGTTTGGTCTGTTTTATGCCTGAAGATTTGTCTTTAATTAAAGCAAACCACAATACAACACCTCATCAGTTTTTTTTATTAATAAATTATCCATGATAAAAAGTGCCATAACATAAATGTAATGAAATAAATATTTACACAATTAGAAATACAACTGCTATAAGGTGCAGAATGCTTCAGCTTTAAAGATGGAGGGTTGTGCTTAGGTTTGACCAAGGAGACAGAGGAAGCAGCCACAGGTTACTTTGAGGAGGTTTTCACCACGTCATCTATGGAGTAATCATGATTTTGCCCAAAAGCAAAGTTTAGTGATCAAATGAAGTTTTCGTTTTGGTCAGTCAGTAGGCTGTGTTGCTGCCGGGTTAATGTGATGGCGTGATGATTTGATCCTGGCCCTAGGATTCGGGGTCCAGGGTATAGTAAAGGGCCCACAATGGTGCGGGGGATCTGCTGATGTAGTTCAATGACATTTTTGTTTTTAAGGCCAGATACTTGCAGTGCCTGTATTAACTGCTAATTATGAGATACAACAAGAAAAGAGGAAATTCAGGAATTAGGAAACAAATACCTTTACAATGCAATGACATAATTCTTATTATTATTCTTTGGTCTTTTTTGCACCCATGATCTCAGCACTGGCAGACAGACTGTATAATAAGACACAGTGCCCTCACCCAAAACCTCACCCTACAGCCACAACCCGCCTGCTCAGAGCCCCCGCCTCACCCTCGCTCAGGGACGTGGCTGCACTGGAAACACGCTGCTCTGATGTGATGATGGCATGGACTTTCCAATCCCAGTCGCACTGTCAGTGAAATAAAGTGACAGAGTCTGGGGACAGTGCCCGTAGAACTGGACACAAATATTATTAATACATACAACTACTTGACATAGATGGATGAACAACATAATGGACCAAATGTGCACCAGAAAACAAAGCTAAACTCAACTAACATACTAAAATACTTAATTATATCAGCAAGGTCCACAAGTCCAGTCCTGTTTGAATGCCTAGCGGGGAGTGGCAGGTGGGGAAGCCAATGTTAGGCCGGTTTCATCAGTTTCAAAGGAAATGCAACACTGTCACGGGTAAACAAACAAGTGTGTGTCAGTCAAGAATCAACGACTGAATCACACAACAGGCTTATACTTATATTCCTCCTTCTCATCCCTGGCCCCTAAATGGTGGAACGACCTTCACACCGAAGTCAAAACAGCAGAGTCCTTGACCTCCTTCCGGCACTTACTCAAGACACATCTTTTCAAACAGTACTTGTAATATTAGTCCTTTTATCCCTGCTAGATAGCACTTCACAGAGTTTTATCATGCTCTTGTGTTACTAATACTTGCATTCTTGATTGTTTTCCTCCTTGCTCCCTTTCCCGTAGCCCTTGACTGTGACCCTACCTCACTTACTGTACTTGCCTGTGTTGTAAAATGTATTATATTTTGAATTGCTATGTTTTATGTAAGTTGAATTTGTAATGTTTGATGCCTTTACTTAACTGTATTTTTGCACTTCATTTTGCAATTATGCTGTAAGTCGCTCTGGATAAGGGCATCTGCCAAAAAAAAAAAAAAATAATAATAATAATAATAAATTCTCGGTTACATATAAAAACAGTTTTAAAGTTGACAATGAGAAAGTATATCAAGACAATGTCTTTTTCTCCTTTTTCTTCAGAGAAACTCTCTTTCAGCATTGAATATGAACCCCTGGATCTTCTAAAAAAGATATATTGCCAGTGTAAAGGGGGCTTTATTGGGTGGCTTGGTTAAATGTGATTAACCTGTAATTCTCCAGCGTGTACGTCACAGTGCCTGGTGGTTATAATGTCGGGCGCAGGACACGTGTGCTGTGTTTATGACAGTAACGGTCTCTCACCGAGGCGCTGCTGTGACGGGCGGGGCGGGCCGGCTCAGCAGCCAATGGGACCGCAGGCCTAGTCGCCGTTCCTGTAGCGCTATTGGGCGAGGGACGTTCGAAAAGAGCTCAATTGAGCCAATGGCGAGGCCGCCCGCACTGCACGCCACGCCCCATCGAGGAAGTGACTGCGGCAGTCACATCGACCCCGGAAGCGGGTCGGGCAGAGTCCGCTACCCACCCGGATCACTGCGGCCGGACGCGGCGCGACGGACAGACTCTCCGCGCAGCAGACCCAGGCGTGTCTCTAATCAGAGAGGGCGGCTGATTGACTTGAGGACCCGCAGGCCCGCAGGCAGCACCGTGACGCCTCGGCTCCCGCACGCCCCCCGCACGCCCCCCCGCAGCATGAAGAAGGCGCTGCTGCATGTGCTCGTGCCCGTGTGCGCCTGCGCGGCCGTGGCGGCCAGCGGCCTGCTGGACTCGGTGTCCGTGGACCTGACCTACGAGCACTACGCGGAGAGGGCCGTGCCGCAGCTGCCCGCCTTCCTCGCCATGCCCTTCAACTCGCTGGTGAACCTGGGCTACCTGGTCATGGGCCTGTACTGGCTCCGGCGCAGCGAGGAGGGCAGTTACAATGACGGCAGGGCGGCCTATCACAAGGACGTGTTCGCCATCATGGCCATCGCCTACGGGCCGGTGCAGTGGGTGCGCCTGGCCACGCTGTCCCGGCTCCCCGCCGTGCTGGACCAGTGGTTCACACTGCCCATCTTCGCCTGGGTGCCCGTGTGGTGCGGCTACATCACTCACGGCTGGCGGCCCGGCCGTGCCCTGGCGCTGGAGCTGACCTCGCTGGCCTCCTACGGCCTGGCACTGCTGCACCCGCGGGGCTTCGAGGTGGCCTTGGGGCTGCACGTCGCCCTCGCTGTGGCCCGGGGCTGTGAGGTGCAGAAGAGGCATGGGGACGGCCGCTCTCTCCGGTACCTGTGCCTGGCCGTGCTGTCCTGCGTCGGCTTTGTGGTCCTGAAGCTGCTGGACCTTCCTCTGGACCGGGTCTGGCTCTTCCGCCACCTCAGCGGACACTTCTGGTCCAAAGTGTGTGACGTGCTGCAGTTTCACTACAGCTTCTGCTTCCTCACCTACCTGACCCGCGTCGCCAGCACACGCAAAGCGTACATGGACTAGACACATGGACACACACACACACACGGACACTCACACCCTCACACTAGACACGGAATAGCCACACGGACACACAGGCACTTACACTGGACATGCAATAACCACACGGACACTCACACCCTCACACTGGACGTGGAATAGCCACGCAGACCCTCACACTGCACACGCAATAGCCACACAGACACTCACACCCTCACAATGCACACGGAATAGCCACACAGACACACAGACACTCACACTGGACACGGAATAGCCACACAGACACACAGACACTCACACTGGACACGGAATAGCCACACAGACACACAGACACTCACACTGGACACGGAATAGCCACACAGACACACAGACACTCACACTGGACACGGAATAGCCACACAGACACACAGACACTCACACTGCACACGGAATAGCCACACAGACACTCACACCCTCACACTGCACACGGAATAGCCACACAGACACACAGACACTCACACCCTCACACAGACACACAGACACTCACACCCTCACAATGCACACGGAATAGCCACACAGACACACAGACACTCACACTGGACACGGAATAGCCACACAGACACACAGACACTCACACTGGACACGGAATAGCCACACAGACACACAGACACTCACACTGCACACGGAATAGCCACACAGACACTCACACCCTCACACTGCACACGGAATAGCCACACAGACACACAGACACTCACACCCTCACACAGACACACAGACACTCACACCCTCACACTGCACACGGAATAGCCACACAGACACACAGACACTCACACTGGACACAGAATAGCCATGCAGACACACAGGCACTCACACTGGACACAGAATAGCCATGCAGACACACAGGCACTCACACTCTCGCACCACACACACAACGGACAGATGCTCACACTCACTCTCATGCACACAGATACAGAAAACTCAGATAATTCCAGAGACACACGCAGAACGAATCCCTCCACACACGCTTTACACAGCTCTGCCGCTGTAGGGGAGGCTAGGAACTTGTAAAACACTGTAACTCGTGGCCCACAGCCGTGCTGCACACAGCAGGTAACATGCTTTGCGCGGTTGAGGCCACAATGCCAACCATGTAATTGTTTTTATAACATATATTAAATGAAGATGAACTGTAATTTCAGTGATTGGTCATTGTCTTTTTTCCACAGTCATGTTAAAGGGGAAACTCATTGTTGCAAGGAAACAGTAAAACAGGTGAATAAAATGTATTCTAAATTATAAACCAACAAATAGTCTGACAGATATTCAGTATTTCTGCACAACTGATCTCGAAAACAAACACTGCTCTCCACACTCGAATGCTCAGACACGGTGACTTTCCTGACCACAAAAGCGCAGTTTCTGACCACACGTCGCCCTCCGGTGACTAGAGCTGTGCAATGCAGTGGCCAACACAATCCCAAATCCCACGGCTGCAAAGCTAACACGCCGAATCGCCATACTGTCCCCGAGCCCCCGGCTGTCATCACGGCTCCACGGCTGTGCAGAGGACTGTCCAGTGGCGTGTGTGTCTCTGTCCACACTGTCCACTCTGTGTGCGTCTGTCTCTGTGTGTCTGGATGTGTCTGTTTCAGGGTATATCTCTGTGCTGATATGTATATAGCAGCAGTGCATATCAGTCTCCTGCTGGTCAAAGGCTCCCCCAGATGTCACCACTTGCTTCGATCTACAGCTTCTCTTCTATGGGCCACACCCGCAAAGTTTATCATTTCATCTTTCCATCTTATATGTGGTCTTCTGGGTGTTTTTTCCTCTCTTGGAATCTATTCAATCGCTTCCTTGGTCCATCTTTGATCTGATCTTCTTGCAGTGTATGCGGCCCATTGCCATTGTAACTCTTGACGTGTATATATATAAAAGTGTTTGTGTGTATTTGTGTATGTGCATGTTTTTCTCTGTGGCTGTGTCTCACTATGAGTCTGTCTCTTTGTGTGCCTCTCTCTGTGTCTGTATCTCCAGCCGTAGGCAACAGTAACAGTTATTATTTCAACTGGATTGCAAATTGCAAAGGTTGACAATGTAGAGATGTTTAACAGATAGTGCCGACAGTGTGGTGTCATGCAGCAGCGAGAACAGAGCGCACACGGACTGAGCGCTGACGGGTTAATCCCCCCAGAACTACTGTGAAAAATTAAATAAACATGATCAGATTCTGAGCGGACTGTGTGTGTGGGTCTCTGTGTGTGTGTGAGTGGGCTGTATGTATGTGTGTCTCTACATGTATGCTTTCCTTTTACACACACACACACACTGGTTTCTTTGTGCGATTTCTTTTTTTTCTATTTTTCTCTGCTTTGCAAGATTTGAACCTGAGCTCCTCTCAAACCCAGTAACCCAACTGGCAACGCAGTCCAGAGAGCACGATTTCCAGGGTGTGTGTGCGTGTGTGCACTCGTGTGTTTTGTCGTGACACCACTGCACTGCACCAGAGTACGCTGAGTATTTTATAGAGAAAAAAAACAAAGACTGTAAAGGAGTAACACCCCCCCTACACAGTTTGCTGGCTGGAGTGCTGACTGACCAGGTGCAGCTACTGTGTCTGTGTGTGTCACTCTGTGTGAGACAATGAGTGTCACTGTGTCTCTGTGTGTGTGTGACAGCACTTGTTTTATGCTGAGAGACAGAGATGGGCTGCAGGGAAGGGCCCACAGCTGTATCCCAGGAGCGGGACAACATGAAGGACTTTGTTGCGTCTTAACCCTGGGTCTCTCTGGGTCTCAGCTTTGCTCTCCTGCGCCGCTCAGTGACGGAGGCAGGGTGCCAGTGCTGCCCTCTTGTGGCTGTAGCTGTAATACTCAGGTCCAGTGTCAGTGCTCTTTCCAACACACAATTCAAAGTTGGAGCACTTCACTTCTCACGGTACGTCTCAAAAGATCAATGCAATCAATCTGTGTTTCTCCACGTCACCTCGATAGACAGCTGAGCAGCACATCTTAAAGTCTAATCTCACAAGCCTCCCTTCTTGTCAACAGAAACAGATTTTTATCGGCTGCCTGGCGTTCATTGGCGCAGGGCTTTGTGTCGGGCGGGTTACACAGCACACAGGTGTTTCCAGTTATTGCTTTAATTAAACAAAACCATTTAATTTATCTAATATATAATACAGTAAAGTATAATATGCAACCACAAAAGGATCAAAAGAGTGACGTAGGGGAAAATATTGCACTCTATCTGTACTGCACTGTGATCTGCTGTGCAGTAACTCAGTGTATTATAGTGTAATACGCTCTAGCCTGCAGTTTTATAAAGTTCAGCACTGCTTGTAAAAAATAACAAGCAACCCACAGTGTGAGATGCACAGTCACAGGACGTCTCCTCTGTCCTACAGGTGATATAGTGATTGCATAATAATAATAATCCTGCATATGAAATTGCTGTGATAGACTAATAACAGGCGGCACAGACAGGGGGTCAGTAGAGGGCTGTGGGTCAGGGGTCACGGGAGAGGTCAGACAGGGATCTGCTGAAGTACAGGGCCTGTGTGTGTCACAGGAGTGATGTCATAACTAGAGAAGTGATGTCACACTACAGGGCCTGTGCGTGTCACAGGAGTGATGTCACTACAAGAACAATGTCACAACTGTAGGCGTGATGTCATATTACAGGGCCTGTGTGTGTCATGGGAGTTACGTCACGCTACGGGAGTGATGTCACACTACAGCAGTGATGTCACAACTATAGGAGTAATGTCATACTACAGGGCATGTGTATGTGTCACAGGAGTGATATCACACTATTATTATTACTCAATTTCTTAGCAGACACCCTTATCCAGGGTGACTTACACTTGTTACAGTATCTCACATTATTACACACTACAGGAGTGATGTCACTACAAGAGCAATGTCACAACTGTAGGAGTTATGTCATATTACAGGGTGTGTGTGTGTCACACGAGTGATGTCACACTACAGGGTCTGCGTGTCATGGGAGTTATGTCACACTACAGAAGTGGGGCAAATCAGGTGGGCTGCTGGGGAGAAGTTTTAAATAAATTAATGAATACAATGATTAGAAGGGAATCACAAAACCAAACCGTTTATTTATTTTTTAAATGAAGGACGGTGTTTATTACATAGTTTAGATTGATTAACAACAACTCTGTCCTCCTTACTGAACGGACTCATACTCCCCTCCCACCAAAACCAGTGTCTGGCAGAGTACAGCATGGTGGCCAGCATCTTTCAAAGCATTGATCATTGGCTGTAGGATTAAAAGTGAGACGTGCCGATGCAGGATGATGATCAAGAGGAAGCAGTACGATGGCCAACACCACAATAAATTAAAACAAAATTACATCAAAACAAAATTAAAACTAGTTTGTGCCGCTTTATTGCGATCCTGGAGAGACTGTCCAGTCCAGCAGGGTCTCGTACCAGTGAGAACGTAAGTCTTGCTTCGTGATGTGAAACGCTGTCAGTATTCGCCTAGTCACAGCTGAGAGAGTATCCTTCCACCCCCCACCTCCCTTTCATTAAGACATAAAATCCCCGTCACCACAGACAGAAACACACACCGTGCTCCAGCCTCAGTCCCCTCTCTGCACCCCCCACCCCAACACAGCGCCACCCAAACCACCGCCTGACGGAGGTATATGTAACTGTACATGATTTGTCTTTACATGAATATTGTTTATTTGAATTAAAGTCAGTTTGGATCCAGTCCAGGACGAGGGATAAATACTCATACAGACAGATATGTATAGTGTGTAAGAAAAATAATGACAATCTCGACAATAAAACGCACCATTGCTCATGTGCACAGCAGCTTCTTCTGACTCGAACCACAACCAACACGAAAACACAAAGCGGATTCATTTAATTCGGAATCTCCCACCGCTCCGGGCCCCCCGACTCCCAGAGGACCCCCCCACAGCCCGGGAGGCAGAGCGTGTAGCACTCCCGTGTCGATTCCTGTTGGCCGGTCAGGAACGATCCCCCCTCCACCACTGGGGGGCTCGGCCCACAATGTGGTATTTGGCAGCGTTTCCCCCAAGAGCAAACAGACCTGGATGTTCCAGTTTAAATCATGGTCAATGGTTCTCTCTCTCTCGCCTGTTGTTAGATGGGTGTGAGTCTTGGGGGGTACACACCCACACCTACCTATATTTGAACCTCCCCCGGCACATCTCAGAGTCAGTGGTTTGGAAAGAAACAGAAACTCAAGGACACTCAATCGTTTGTCACAAACTGTTGTGTTAAATACTGTATTGTTAAATACCATATATATATATAAAAATATAAGTCTATTTCTATTTGTATAGCTGTACCACTGATTGAATGCTGTGTACCATTGTGTACTGAGAACTATTGTGTGTGTGTGTGTGATTCAGCACTGGAACTCGTCGCTCTCCTCTGGTCCTCGGTCCTCCCTGTACAGAGACCCTGTGGACAGAGACACAGTAACTCACAGTGAGCGACTTGGGGGGAAAAGAGGAGGCACACAGAGAGACAGGAGTGAGGAAGAGAAGACTGTCGCCTCGGTTCCACTGGCTTAAGTGTCTGTGCTGTGCCTTGCCATGCCATGCCGTGCCGGACGCGTCCCAGAGGTTTTTTGTGAAACCAGGCCGCTGTGAAGTCCGTCCCTCTTATGGGAGAAGCAGAGCAACTGTGGGTTTGGTTTGTGTTTTGTTTTAAAAACAGAGACGGAGAACAACACTACGAGCGACACAGCCTGACGTGGAAAGGACTTCTGTGTCTATTTTATTCTTTGTGCTTTACATGATTGGAGACAGCGTAATAAATACACGTTTCTGTTAAGAGTTTATAGACAACATTATATTCAGACAAGCACGTCCCCATAAGAATACGGTTCCATGTGCAACAATAATACTAAATAGCGAATATGTATTGTTATTATTATCGTCATCATTTGTGCGAGTATATATGTATTTTAAACGCACAGCGTGACTCCCTTAATTTATTACTCTTTCTGCAGAACGATACTATTTGCCGTAATATTTATAATTTACTTAGCAGACGTCCTTAACCAGGCAAGTTACAGTTGAAACAAAATACACACGTTTCACGATGAATCATCCAGATACAATATAGCCGGTTATAATTGAACTAAAGTGCGCGTCTCAGTCATGGCGTTTATGGACGTATTTATTAAACCAGTCCTTAATGTTTTAGAGGGAAACCCAGATCTGCTGTATTAATTTATTCATTCATTTATCTTGTAAATGGACACGTTAACTGAATCGTGTTCGCCTTCACACTGACTGTCTCTGGATTGTCCTGCACACATTCACACAACACAGCCTGAACACCGGCCAGTTATTCATACAATATAATACCATCGGCTGCTGCGATCCGATTATTATCCTTCAGTTTATTTTTAACTAGTCAGGGCACTGCAGCGGTGTCCTGTGTTAATGCAGTCGTATATTAACTGTAAGCAGTCATTGTTTCTGTAAGTGGATTTTGCGTCCGCCAGTGGAAACGGGGCATGAGACAGAGGGAAGGAGATGATGCAGAGGAGGAGGGATGGAGTCGTACCGGACAGCTCAGTGGTGGACAGTAGCTCGGCGCTGGGCAGGAGGCCCTGTTCATACAGAGCCAGCTTCCTGAAGAACTGCTCCTTTGCCGGGTTCATCACGATGCCATGCCCTGCTGGAGAGAGGAGTGAGTACAGCACAGCAGCACAACAACACAACTCAGCACAGCTCAACACGGCTCAACACGGCAGCACAAAACATGGCTCACAGCTACGGCATCCATCACTGCCTCTCCCCGTCTGTCTTACCTGGCTGGCAGCTCTCAGCAGAGGTGGAGGCAGCAGCAGCCTGTGTGGGGGGCCGGCGCAGCCCTGCGAGGGGGTCCGGGGACGGGCAGTCTGCGGGGGAGGCGTAGAGGGAGCTGGAGGGGCTGGGCTCACTCAGCAGGTACTGGGAGTAGCCCTGACTCTCATCCGACTCACAGGGCGTCTGCGGCTCCCCCCCCTGTGACTTGGAGAGATAGAGGCCGTCCCGCCAGGGGGTGGTGGCAGTGGCAGGGCGGTCGCTGGGCTGGGGGGGGCAGTAGTAGGTGTCCTCTCGGGGCCCCAGCCTGGAGAAGCTCTCGGCCAGAGAGTCCAGGGGCGCGGGGGGGGGCAGGGAGTCGGAGAGGGAGGAAGAGGGAAGAAGGGGAGGAGTGGGAGGGGGCTGGGGTGAGCAGGGGGAGGTGGAGTGGGAGGCCGGGGGGGCGGGCTGCAGGCGGCGGGACAGGGCCTCGAGAGTGTCAAACACCTGAGAGAGAGAGAGAGAGAGAGAGAGAGGGGGGGGGGGGGGTTAGATCTCCCCGTCGTTCCTGCAGCTCTCGGCTGAGCAAATTTAAAGCCTTCTTAGAAAATAAGATCATAAGGTCGAGAGGAGGCCATTCGCCCCATCGTGCTCGTTTGGTGTCCATTAATAACTAAGTGATCATGGATCCTATCCAGTCTGTTTTTGAATGTTCCCAAATTGTCTCTTCAGCCACATCGCTGGGGAGTTTGTTCAGATTGTGACGCCTCTCTGTGTGAAGAAGTGTCTCCTGTTTTCTGTCTTGAATGCCTTGAAGCCCAATTTCCATTTGTGTCCCCGGGTGCGTGTGTCCCTGCTGATCTGGAAAAGCTCCTCTGGTTTGATGTGGTCGATGCCTTTCATGATTTTGAAGACTTGGATCAAGTCCCCACGTAGTCTCCTCTGTTCCAGGGTGAGAAGGTCCAGTTCCTCAGTCTCTCAGTGGGACATTCCCTTCAGACCTGGAATAAGTCGGGTTGCTCTCCTCTGAACTGCCTCTAGAGCAGCGATATCTTTCTTGCAGTGTGGAGCCCAGAACTGTCCACAGTATCCAGATGAGCTCTAACTAGTGCATTGTACAGTCTGAACATCACTGCCCTTGTTCTCAATTCTACACTTTTGACAATATACCCTAGCATTGTGTTTGCGTTTTTTATTGCTTCCCCACATTGATTTAAGATGTTATTTAAGACCGATCTTTAGAAAATATAAGACCTATTTTCACAGCAAACACATTCTAAAAGAGAGACGAGTTCAATCTAAAGATTATTCCTTCAAGCTGTATGAACTGTGAAAAGCACATTGTTGATGCTGTACAATTCATACAGCACCAGTGCTGTGACAGGAGCTGATGACGAGGGTTATTGTTAAAAAACAACTTTAAAGTCAACTTATTTGTATATTTATTAAATCTTAAAATCATATTAAGTCAAAGAGAAAAGGAAATGAGGTCAGCACTCTCGCCTGACCTCACCACTCATGTTCTGTCAGTGCACTTCTATTGCCCACATAATGCTCAAGACATTGGCTAACCAGTGGCTCATGACTTCAGCTCCTCACACTTTTATACTCTTCCACATCTTCAGACTCCAACGACCTCCTTCAGAAAAGTTCAGGGAGGTTAAGCGGTGTCTCTGGGACTTCATTGAATGGGAATAATATTGTATTCTTTTTTTAAATACACAAAACCTAAATCCCTAAAGAGAGGAGCTGGCTGGTAGTATACACTCAAAAATGACGTGACTTTCGATGTGCACGATCTGACACAGGGCAGCTTCCAGAACGCCAGAGCTCCGCTGGGTCTTATTTTTATAGAAACAATGTATTTAAAACCTTCGATAGAAAATTTGTCATATTTAAAGACCTTTCAAGGCATTCAAAATCAAAAACCGAATTCAAGACTTTGTACGGACCCGTGGGTACCCTGCTCCCCCATCGCTCTCTCACCTGTGCCATGGGCGGCCTCTTCTTTTTCCTCTTGTCCAGGCAGCGGCAGGCCAGGGCACACAGCTCCAGGGCTCCGGGGGGTGCGGGGGCGGGCAGGCGGGGGTCCAGGTGTTTCCTCCAGATGTGGGCGGCGGCCCGTCTGACCTTCTCCTCAGCAGGGGGGGGGGCAGACGCCTGCACTCCTCCTCCACTCTCACTCTTTTGCCCTCCTTTCTCCTCCTCCTCCACCTCATCAGCTTCTTTCACCAGGTCTTTCTGTGATGGGAGAGAGAGAGATCAGAGATGTTTGCACACACTGCAGCCACAGCTTCACTGGCACGAGGGCACAACACGGGCATAGAGACAGTGACAGTACAGAGAGAGACAGACAGTAGAGACAGGATAGACAGACGGACAGACAGACAGGCAGTATAGAGAGACAGACAGACAGTAGAGACCCAGGCGGACTTGACCGTCCCCCTCACCAGGTAGGTTGTCCTTGAGCTGCCGTCCATCTCCAGGGCCCGGCGGCCAGTCAGCAGCTCCAGCAGCACCTGAAGGCAGAGACATAGGTTCCCGGGGTTAGGAGCAAAGTGCGGGTCTCAAACCGCTTCTCTTCCGGTCTTTCTCCCTTCCCATCTTCCCTTTCCGCCCCTCTCTCCCTCGCTCACCACTCCGTAGCTGTAGGTGTCGATGGCGATGCTGAGCTCCCCAGCGGTGACATACTCGGGGGGCAGGTAGGCCAGGGTCCCGCGCACCTTGCTTGTCCAAGCCACGGCGCTCGTCCGCCCCGCCCCCCCCGGGGCCGCCCGGCAGAACCGCGCCAGGCCGAAGTCCCCCAGGCGCGGCTCCAACCTGTCCCCCAGCAGGATGTTGGAGCTGAGAGAGAGAGGGAGGGTGGGGGGGAGGAAGGCAGTGGCAGGGCGCAGGAGAGAGGGAGGGAAGGAGGGAGAGACAAATCTAAATGAAAAGTGTCAAAAATCAAGAAAATGAAAAGGATTAAAATTATAAAAGCGCAGTCTTCGCTCAGAGAGTTCTACCCAATGACATCACAGTGGGCACCCCTGCCCCCTCTCCGGCACGGGGTAACAGTGATGCCAGCGCTCTGATGATGTCACAGAGGAAACTCCGAGTGAGTGGGTCTCTTGTATCGGATGACAGCCTCAGTATCTGCGAGCCTGACTGTAGTTTAACCCCCCGCCTGACCACTGTGTAAACGTGTGTGTGCGTGTGCGTGTGCGTGGCTCACCTCTTGATGTCCCCGTGGACGAGCGCTGGGTTACTGGAGTGCAGGAACTGAACGGCCCTGGCGGTGCCCAGCAGGACAGTGACCCGCTGCGCCCAAGAGAGGGTGCCACCGCCCTGGAGAAACAGACACACAGAGGACAATTACAATAACAATAAACGCACACACACAAAGTTCTGTGTAGAGCCGACATACAACCCCGGAGCCCTGTGCAGTGAGAACCATGTCCCACACTGGCCACAAGAGTCACATGAGATGTCCCCACATGCTCCCTGCCTCCCCTCCAGGTATGACTACAGCAGTAATTGTGGGGGCCGCTAGGGGCCGTCGGGGGCCCCTGACACAGTTCACACACAGATAGGTTTACAAGAAGACAGGCCAGGCGGTCTCATCGTCTAGTGGGCACCTTGCTGTGCAGCCTGTCCTGCAGGGAGCCGCTGGGCATGTACACATACACCAGGCAGTACACCCCCGCCTCCATGCAGTACCCCCCGAAATCCACGATGTTGGGGTGCCGGTACCTGCAGGGGGGGGAATGGGGAGAGGACACTGCTGACTCACTTGAGACAGACAAAAGCCCAGAGGACAGAGACACGAATAGGACAGAGAGAGACAGACACAGAGGACAGACACAAATAGGATAGAGAGAGACAGAGGACAGAGACACAGAGAGAGGACAGAGACACAGACACCGAGGACATAGAGAGACAGACACAGAGGACAGAGACAAATCGTACAGAGAGAGACAGACACAGAGGACAGAGACACAGAGGACATAGAGCAGCAGTGCAGCAGCAGAGACGCTCTTACTGTGTTAGTTTCTCCACCTCCGTCTTGAAGCTCTCCTTCACCAGCGTCCAGTCCAGGTCTGAGTCCTGCACAGCACAGAGTCCAGAGTCAGCACACTATACACTGCCCAGAGCACAGAGTCAGCACACTGCCCAGTCAGCACACTGCACTCACTGACCAACTGACTCATACAGTCATAGTCTGACTGACACACCTACCAACAGACTGGCCGACCGAATGTGACTCAGAGACAGTCACGAGAGAGAGAGAACAATACAGAGACACAGAGAGAGAGACAGACAGAAAGAGAAATGGGGAAAAAAGATCCCACTCCTCACAGCCCCTGTCCCTGGACCTGCTGACCTCCTTGAGCTTCTTGACGGCGTACTCCGTGCTCCTCATGGTGGCGTGGTACACCTGCCCGAATCCGCCCTCGCCCACACAGCGCCGCACAGAGAAGTTGTCTGTCCCGCGCAGCACCTCCTCCAGAGGCCAGCAGTGGGCGCTGCAGGACAGCCCGGAGACCGGGTCACCTGCAGAGGGCTGCGGACACACAG